>NC_134688.1:106140527-106348027 GCF_050947455.1 Rhinoderma darwinii
CGAAAATCACGGCTGTGCACATGGCTACGGTCGTGTGCATGAGGCCTTACAGTTTTTAATGTTGAAAATATTTGGTTACGTCTAATGATGTTCTAGTGGCCCTTTCTGGCAGCCGCCTCCTCTTTGGCAATTGGTGGGGGTGTGCGAGCACGGGTGTCTGCTGGCTCTTCAATGAAGGCCATTGCCAGTTTTACAGATCCTGTGTCAAGGATCTGCCAGGCACAGCTTCTGTGTCAATGCTCATAGGTAATCAGTCTGCACCTGCTTCTATGTCTGTGAGACTGACTCCACCTTCCACCACTCAGGATGGCAGGCTTAGGAGTGGGAGAGCCTATCACAGCCTGGCCAGACGGAGCTAGGTCCCGCCCTCTGTCTATTTATACCTGCCTTTCCTGTTCCTCCTTGCTTGTGATTCTTCTCGTTTGGTTTCCTGGCCCTGCTGCAGCATCTTGAACTATTTGACCCTGCATCATATTGACCCTGGCTTACTGACTACTCTCCTGCTCTGCGTTTGGTACCTCGTACACTCCTGGTTTGTCTCGGCTTGTTCACTACTCTCCTGCTCTGCGTTTGGTACCTTGTACACTCCTGGTTTGACTCGGCTCGTTCACCACTCTTGTTGCTCACGGTGTTGCCGTGGGCAACTGCCCCTTTTCCCTTGCTTCTGTGTACCCTTGTCTGTTTGTCTGTCGTGCACTTATTGAGCGTAGGGACCGTCGCCCAGTTGTACCCCGTCGCCTAGGGCGGGTCGTTGCAAGTAGGCAGGGACTGAGTGGCGGGTAGATTAGGGCTCACTTGTCTGTTTCCCTACCCCGATCATTACATAATCACAAGCCCATATACCTAGTCTACCCTGGTCCCTCACACTACTATGGACCCCCTTGAGACCCTGGCTCAGTACATGCAAGGTCTCTCCCTACAGGTCCAGGCCCTGGCTCAGAGGGTCAACCAGCCTGATGCTACCATGGTAGTGCCCCTCACCGCACCTCTTGAACCCCACCTCAAGTTGCCTGACCGGTTCTCAGGGGACCGGAAGACTTTTCTATCCTTTCGGGAGAGTTGTAGGCTCTATTTTCGCTTAAAGCCCCACTCCTCAGGTTCTGAGAGCCAGCGGGTGGGTATAATTATGTCCCGGCTCCAGGAAGGGCCCCAAGAATGGGTCTTCTCCTTGGCTCCTGACGCCCCTGAACTTTCCTCCGTTGATCTTTTCTTTTCTGCTCTCGGACTCATTTATGACGAGACTGACAGGACTGCCTTTGCCGAGAGTCAGCTGGTGACCTTACGTCAGGGTAAGAGACCTGTTGAGGAGTATTTCTCTGACTTTAGGAAGTGGAGCGTAGCTTCTCTGTGGAATGACCCTGCCTTAAGGTGCCAGTTTAGGTTCGGTCTGTCGAACGCCCTGAAAGACCTGCTAGTTAGCTATCCCTCTTCTGACTCCCTAGACCAGGTTATGGCTTTAGCGGTACGACTTGACCGACGTCTCAGGGAACGACAACTTGAAGGTTTTTGTGTTTTCTCCTCTGACTCCCCCATGATGCCTCCCGAGGTTCCGTTGCTTCGTTCTTCCACGGAAGACTCGGAGGTACCTATGCAACTCGGGGCCTCCGTGTCCCCCAAACAACGTAGAGAGTTCCGCAGGAAGAATTGTCTCTGCTTCTATTGTGGGGATGACAAGCATCAAGTGAACACCTGTCCTAGGCATAAGAATAAGCAGCCGGAAAACTTCCGCGCCTAAGTGATCATCGGGGAGGTCACTTGGGCGCACAGGTATTTCCCGTAAATATGAAACGTAATAAAATCTTGCTTCCCTTTCAGGTCTCTTTTGGTGGTAGGTCTGCTACCGGCAGTGCCTTCGTGGATTCAGGGTCTTCTGCTAATATCATGTCTGTGGAATTTGCTATGTCTCTAGCTATGCCTTTGATTGATTTGCCTAAACCTGTCCCGGTAGTGGGTATCGACTCCACTCCTCTTGCTAATGGTTATTTTACACAGCATACCCCTGTTTTTGAACTCCTTGTTGGCTCCATGCATTTGGAGCAGTGCTCTGTACTGTTGATGCAGGGATTATCGTCCGATTTGGTTTTAGGCCTTCCCTGGTTGCAGTTGCATAATCCCACGTTTGACTGGAATACTGGGGATCTTACCAAATGGGGTAATGAATGCTTGACGTCATGTTTTTCTGTTAATTCTATTTCTCCCCCTGAGGAGGTGAACACGCTACCTGAGTTTGTTCAGGACTTCGCCTCTAAGGAGGCCTCCGAAGTGTTACCTTCTCATAGAGAATACGATTGCGCTATCGATTTGGTACCAGGAGCTAAGCTCCCTAAGGGTAGGATATTTAATCTCTCTTGTCCCGAACGTGAAGCCATGAGAGAGTATATCCAGGAATGCCTGGCCAAGGGTTACATTCGCCCCTCTACTTCTCCGGTAGGTGCTGGCTTCTTCTTCGTAGTGAAGAAGGATGGTGGTCTTAGGCCATGCATTGACTACCGTAACTTGAATAAGGTCACTGTAAGGATCCAGTATCCCCTTCCTTTGATTCCTGATCTCTTTAATCAGTTTCAGGGGGCCAATGGTTCTCTAAGTTTGATCTACGGGGGGCGTATAACCTTATCCGCATCAAAGAGGGGGATGAGTGGAAGACTGCGTTTAATACGCCCGAAGGTCATTTCGAATACCTCGTCATGCCCTTTGGGTTGTGTAATGCTCCCGCTGTCTTCCAGAATTTCATAAATTAGATTTTAAGAGATTACCTGGGGGTATTTTTTGTAGTGTACCTTGATGACATACTTGTGTTTTCCAAGGACTGGTCCTCCCACATTGAGCATTTCAGGAAGGTGCTCCAGGTCCTTCGGGAAAACAAACTGTTTGCGAAGACCGAAAAATGTGTGTTTGGGGTGCAGGAGATACAATTTTTGTGTCAAATCCTCACTCCTCATGAATTCCGCATGGCCCCCGCAAAGGTCCAGGCTGTGGCGGAATGGGTCCAACCTGCCTCCCTGAAGGCGTTACAGTGCTTCTTGGGGTTCGCTAATTATTACAGGAGATTTATTGCTAACTTCTCGGTCATCGCTAAGCCTCTTACGGATCTCACTCGCAAGGGTGCTGATCTCCTCCGCTGGCCTCCTGAGGCTGTCCAGGCATTTGAGGTCCTTAAGAAGTGCTTTATCTCGGCCCCGGTGCTGGTTCAGCCCAACCAAATGGAGCTATTTATCGTGGAGATTGACGCGTCCGAGGTGGGAGTGGGGGCTGTCTTGTCCCAGGGTACCAGGTCCCTCACCCATCTCCGTCCCTGTGCCTACTTCTCCAGGGAGTTTTCACCCACTGAGAGTAACTATGATATTTGCAACCGTGAACTCTTAGCCATTAAATGGGCATTTGAAGAGTGGCGCCACTTCCTGGAGGGGGCTAGGCACCAGGTAACGGTCCTTACCGACCACAAGAATCTGGTTTTCCTAGAATCTGCCCGGAGGCTAAACCCGAGACAAGCTCGATGGGCGTTATTTTTTACCAGATTCAACTTTTTGGTTACCTATAGGGCTGGGTCTAAAAATATTAAGGCTGATGCACTGTCGCGTAGCTTCATGGCCAGCCCTCCTTCGGAGGAAGATCCTGCTTGTATTTTGCCTCCAGGTATAATCATTTCCTCTATTGATTCTGATTTAGTCTCTGAAATTTCTGCTGATCAAGGTTCAGCTCCCGGGAACCTTCCTGAGAACAAGCTGTTTGTTCCCATGCAATTCCGGCTAAGGGTACTTAGGGAAAATCATGACTCCGCACTATCTGGTCATCCAGGCATCCTGGGTACCAAGCACCTCATTGCCAGAAACTATTGGTGGCCTGGGTTGCCTAAAGACGTTAAGGCCTACGTCGCCGCTTGTGAGGTTTGTGCTAGGTCCAAGACTCGCAGGTCCCGACCAGCGGGCTTATTACGTTCTTTGCCTATTCCCCATAGACCTTGGACTCGTATCTCCATGGATTTTATCACCGATTTGCCTCCATCTCAAGGCAAGTCGGTGGTGTGGGTTGTAGTAGACCGCTTCAGTAAGATGTGCCACTTTGTGCCCCTCAAGAAATTACCCAATGCTAAGACATTAGCTACCTTGTTTGTCAAACACATCCTGCGTCTCCATGGGGTCCCTGTCAATTTGTTTCTTTGTTTTGGAGAGCCTTCTGTAAAAAGTTGGAGATTGATCTGTCCTTCTCCTCTGCCTTCCATCCTGAAACTAATGGCCAAACCGAGAGGACTAATCGGTCTCTAGAACAATATTTAAGGTGTTTTATCTCTGACTGTCAATATGATTGGGTCTCATTCATTCCCCTCACCGAATTTTCTCTTAATAACCGGGTCAGTAACTCGTCAGGGTTCTCCCCCTTTTTCTGTAATTTTGGGTTTAATCCACGGTTCTCCTCCGTTTCACCTGGTAGTTCCAACAATCCCGAGGTAGAGGTCGTTCATCGGGAACTGTGCACAGTCTGGGCCCAGGTTCAGAAGAACCTAGAGGCGTCCCAGAGCATACAAAAAACTCAGGCAGATAGAAGACGTTCTGCTAACCCCTTGTTTATGGCCGGGGATCTGGTGTGGCTATCGTCAAAGAACTTGCGCCTTAAAGTCCCGTCCAAGAAGTTTGCTCCCCGGTTTATAGGGCCGTACAAGGTCATTGAAGTCCTCAATCCTGTCTCCTTCCGACTGGAGTTGCCCCCATCTTTTCGAGTACACGACGTGTTTCATGCCTCCCTCCTTAAACGCTGCTCCCCGTCCTTGGCTCCCTCGAGGAAACCTCCTGTCCCCGTTCTCACCCCTGAGGGGGTAGAATTCGAGGTGGCCAAGATTGTGGACAGCAAGATGGTCCAAGGCTCCCTCCAGTACCTGGTCCATTGGAGAGGATACGGGCCTGAGGAGAGGACTTGGGTACCACCCGGGATGTTCACGCTCGGGTATTGGTCAGGAGGTTCCACCTTCGTTTCCCCAATAAACCAGGTCCATCTAGAAAGGGTCCAGTGGCCCCTCATAAAAGGGGGGTACTGTTAAGGATCTGCCAGGCACAGTTTCTGTGTCAACGCCCATAGGTAATCAGTCTGCACCTGCTTCTATGTCTGTGAGACTGACTCCACCTTCCACCACTCAGGATGGCAGGCTTAGGAGTGGGAGAGCCTATCACAGCCTGGCCAGACGGAGCCCGCTCCCGCCCTCTGTCTATTTATACTTGCCTTTCCTGTTCCTACTTGCTTGTGATTCTTCTCGTTTGGTTTCCTGGCCCTGCTGCAGCTTCTTGAACTATTTGACCCTGCTTCATATTGACCCTAGCTTACTGACTACTCTCCTGCTCTGCGTTTGGTACCTCGTACACTCCTGGTTTGACTCGGCTTGTTCACTACTCTCCTGCTCTGCAATTGGTACCTCGTACACTCCTGGTTTGACTCGGCTCGTTCACCACTCTTGTTGCTCACGGTGTTGCCGTGGGCAACTGCCCCTTTTCCCTTGCTTCTGTGTACCCTTGTCTGTTTGTCTGTCGTGCACTTATTGAGCGTAGGGACCGTCGCCCAGTTGTACCCCATCGCCTAGGGAGGGTCGTTGCAAGTAGGCAGGGACTGAGTGGCGGGTAGATTAGGGCTCACTGGTCTGTTTCCCTACCCCGATCATTACATCCTGTAAGTTCTGTCACAAATGCTCCACTTGTTGGGGGCCCATTCTGTTCTCCAGTGTCCCCGTCGCATATCACCCTCCACGCACCATCTCACTGGTCGCTCGGAGGACTCCAGCTTGCGTGGTGGAGATGTTGCCTTGACTAGACCGGTATCCTGTTTTTTTTGTTTGGGTTTTTTATCCTAAGGTGCGTCCTTGTTTTTTTCGGAATTTGATGTCTGCTTCTGAGTTTCCTCTGGCAGTTCGTGAGAAGGGGCATTAAGAGGTTGAGTTAGGCCCTTTCCATGATTTACCATTTACTAATATTAGGGTGTCCACGTTAGGATTGGTCTTGCATAAATTTTGCTTGATACACCATCTTTCTAACCCTAAAAGTAGTTTGGTGAATGACGGAATTGATAAGGTTTTGGGGTGGTGGGGCTGGCCAGGGGGCCCTTATGGCTAAGTCAGACATTGAATCTGCATTCTTTTTTACCTTTACACGAAAATTACTTTAATTTGTTAGGTTGATGGTTGGATGATGTATTTTATTATTATATGTGTCTATCTATTGGTTGTTTCATTTTTTGTATCTATTTTAAATTTTTTTCTTGACTGGGTGTTGTGGGAGGAGACTGGTGGCGGTGTTGTCACGCATTACTTGGTGTATCGTTTATGGCCACGGTCTGTCGTTCTAACTTACCCCTCGATGACCGCAGCCATGGACGTCCTGCTGCTGTGCAGCGTCGTCCCCCTGTGAGGCGCCGGCACTCACTTCCGGGTATCGAGCCTGTCTCCCGGAGCTTTTGGAACTTTTCCCTAATGTGACAGCAGTTGAATTGTGATATGTTCAGATGTCTAATCAATCTGTTCTTTTTTGGTCTAATAATTTAGGTGCTGTTCATGCCATTAATCGTTTCACCTCTACATCTGAGCCAGTAGTGGTGTTCCTTCGTCGTTCGAGGTTGCTTTGTCTGTAGTATAATATTCACTTCAGGGATCGCCATGCACCCAGGCTGGACAATGCAATTGCTGATTCTCACTCTCATTTTAATTGGCAGATTTTTTGTTCTCTTTGCTCGCAGTCAGGCGCAGAGGGGAACTGCTGTTTGGGTTTCCTATGGCAGATGCTGGACCTCAATTGCTCTCGCACGAGAGGTTATCTTTCTACGTGGTCTACTCATGGTAAAGAATGGAAGGAATGGTTGGTGGTATCAGGGGATAGAGTGTTGGGTTCTGAGGAGCAGCCTCATTTGGTTGTCACGATTGAATATTTGAATGGTCTGTGAAACCGAGGTGTCTGATCTTTTGCTCACTGGCGCTTTTTTCATTAAGATGCGCGGGTGGTCTGATATTCCAAAAACGCTTTCTATTGTGCAGGCTTTGAAGGGTTGGAGGAAGTTCACGGTTCGGCGGGAAGCCCAACATCCGGTGTCTTTTTCTATTTTGTTAAAACTCTTAGCCGCTCTGCCCAAGATTTGTTTAGATTTGTATGAAGTCTCTTTATTTCAGGAAGCTTTGCTTTGGGCTTTTTATAGGGCATTTCGAATTGTCGTATCTTTTTGCCCCGTTAGAGGGGTTGCCTGCCCAGTTACAACAGTCTCCGAGTATTTACTCCAAAGGTGACAGGGATCAATTTCTGTCCCATGTTAACGCTTCCCTGTTGACGCGGTTTTAGTTTACCGCTATCTTTAAACGTGCTTTGGCGCATTCTGGTTTTCCACAACTAGAGTTTGGAATTCATTTGTTTTGTATCAGTGCAGCTACTATGGCTATAAATTTGTGTTTGCTGGATGATGAGGTTCGACGTATCTGTCGCTGGTGATTGGAATGCTTTGCTGGATATTTTCGGCCTGAATTACTAAAGTTATCATGGTTGTGTTTAAACTATTTATTTAAACACTAACTGGCCAACCCCGGGTCAACCCACATTTAAAGTAAAATTGTTTTCCTGTGTGTTTATTATGTTATATTATACCTAGCCAAACATCTTAGGTAGTTGGTTTTAATTTAGGCAATCCTTTTTTTTTAAAAGTAATTCTATTAAGACCTCATAACAAACAGCTGTACAAGTACAAAGGCAGAAAAGCCTGTATAATACATAGGAGATAAAACAATAGTACCAATGTATAAGGTTAGCTATCAAATAAAACATACAAGTATAGCGTGGACACCTCAATATGCATTCATATTAGAAAACAAAAACTTAACATACAGCCTTTCTTTATCAGCAAAAGTATATACAAGAAAGCTTGGTGTGTACCCTTCAAGGGAGAAGTACATGGTGTTGTGGGGGACACAAAGAGACGGCAGCAGAGACCACATCCATATATCCTGGACAATATCAAGTTAAGAGCTAGTATGAGGATTGGCCAACCAAAGAATTCCATATTTTCAGGAATTTCTCTGGACAGCCACTTGCTTCATACGTAAGTTTAAAACATGGGAGGGTAGAGTTAAGCAATGCAATCAATGCGGATAACATAGGAACCTTAGGATGTTTCCAGTGCAGGACTATGGTTTTATTAGCATAAAATAACAGTGTCATGAGAAATCTAACAGTAGATCTAGCTTCTTCCACCAGTAATAAGAGACCAATTCTAGGGTCAAGAATACGAGGGAGTCCTAGTTTGAGCACAAGGAATTCCAGTACTTCAGCCCAGAAATTACTAATAATTGGACATTCCCAGAACATATGCAGGAAGGAGCCCTCCACTCCCTGGCAACACGGGCAAACAGGCGTAGGTATACCTCCCATTCTAAATAGTTTGGAAGGTGTATAATAAATTTGTTGGAAAAATTTTACTTGAATAAGTCTGTCTCTTGTAGATATTAAGGGACCTGTCAGAGCAGATGCATTTCTTTATGATCATCCACAGATACAGAGGGAAGAGTCTGAGACCATCGGTCCAGTGCTCGGTCATGTTTATTAGAAGACACATTAAGAAACTGCCGATAAATTATGGGCAATGGTTCTAGCCAATGCCTCCTGTGTCACCCAGTCCTCCACCTGGGATGTACATAATCTGACATTATATCCTGCAAATTGCAACCAAAGTGCGTGTCTAAACTGGAAATAACAGAACCTGGCATGAGTCGGAATCTGATGTTTGGATCTAAGCTGTGTGAAAATGGCAATCTTATCCTCCAAGGTCAATAACCGAAGGGTTGCCCACTCACTAGGCTTAGGAAGTCTTCTTAGCTGTGGTAAATACCATAGTGGAGTTCTAGGTGACCAGGAGTATGCAGACTAAACCTTCAGAGTAGTCTGCATTGGGACTGTAAGTGTGTATCCCGGTGGGGGGGGGGGCTGCCTATAAATATAATTCACTACGGATCTATAGGGACCAAGAAGCGAAACCTCCAGCTCAGTACAGGGGTTAAAATACCTATGAGTGAACCACTACCAAACGTACACCAGTTTGGCTGGCGAGGAAGTAAAGATATAAATTCGGGAGAGCCCTGCTCGGTGGGCAGTTGTAGTGTGCCCAGAACAATTCTAGGAGTGCCTCACGCCCAAATAAAAGATTTAAGATTCTTATCGATATTAGTGTATCGTGATAATAGTAGCCACACTATTGAAAAATATATGAAAAATATACAAAAACCTGGGCAGGGACTTCATTTTAAATAGATTAATTCTGCCCGTAGTTGTGAGAGGGAGGTGTTTCCACCTATCAAGGTCTATCCTAAGAGACTGTACCAAATATTATCTGGAATAAAGCTACAAATATTGGGCCTAATTACTATACCTAAATAAGTAATTTTATCCACCCTCTGTAGTGGGGAAGGAAGTGTAACGCTCCCAGCTGCGTCATCTATCGCCATTATCAATTCACACGAAATCCAGAGAAGGACGCAAATAAATCAAACAAGGACAACATTGCCCGCAAAGATGGACCCGGATCATTAAGGAATAGAAGCGTATCGTCAGCATAAAGAGGGACACGTACCTCCCTCCCACCCATCACAAAGGTCAGGAGAGGCCCTTATAGCCAATGCAAGAGGCTCAATGGCCAATGCAAAGAGGGAAGGCGAGAGTGGGCAACGCTGTCTAGTCCCTCTGGCTAGCGCAAACGAGGGGGAGATGTGACAATTGGTCTTAATACTGGCTATAGGTTGGGAGGTTAATAGCTGTATCCATCGGATAAATCTGGCTCCAAACCCAAACCTACCAAGTACGGACCACAGATAAGACCATTCTACCAAGTCAAACGCCTTTTCAAGATCTAGAGAGGCAACAATTCTGGATCCTACCGAACCCACAGCAGAGGATATGTTAGTAAAGAGCCTTCGAAGGTTAACATCGGTGGCCTTCCCGGGCATAAAACCAGACTGGTCCGGATGGATAATATAAGAAATAATTTTTTGGAGACACATTGCTAGAATTTTGGCCAATATTTTAATGTCCCAATTAAGAAGTGAAATAGGCCGGTAGGAGCCCCATTCTTTCGGATCTTTACGGGGCTTGGGAATCAGAACTACAAGAGTCTCTCTCATAGAGGGAGGGAGGGTATCGCCCCATCAAAGGATTGGAAAAGTTTAAGCAAATGAGGGGCAATTAATTCAACATGTAGTCTATACCACTCTATTGGGAGGCCATCCGGTCCCGGGGTTTTCCGGTTCGGAAAGGAGCCAATAGCCTCGGTAATTTCCTCTATAGTCAAATCAGCTTCGAGAATACTAATGTCCTCTATCCAGGGTAGGGTACCCAATATTATCTAAGTATGCCTCTAGCTCAGAAGGGGTGGTGGAAATCTTAGAAGAGTATATAAGTCAGAGTAAAATTTAGCAAAGCGTCACTAACAAACATCCCAGTACAGAAGGTTATTTCCAAAATAGGGTTTGGGGTAGTGTCTTCTCTCGCCGGGTATGCCAGCAAAAGACTAAGTAAATTCTGTTAATAAGAGATTATATTCTCGTTGTTTTGCCGAGAAAGCAGTAAAGACTTAAGACTCCTTAGTCCTGAGGTACTCTTCCTCTACTCCAGCCAACTCGGCTTCCAAAACTGTACGCTGCTGAGCTAGCCCCCTTCTATACAAGGATATTGCCCATATAACTACCCCTCTGATATATGCCTTGAAGACATCCCATACCAGATTACTATCTGCCGAACCCTGATTAGTATTCCAGAACCCTACATTTTCTTTTTCCAATGTAGTTGCAATCTCAGCACAAGAGAACCAAAGGGGACTCAGTCTCCAGATCTTACACTTTGAGACTTCGGGGAACCGGGGAGAATGGTCCGAGATACCCCGAGGGAGGTATTGCGCATCCACTACATATGCCAAGGAGGCAGCATTACCAAATGCCAAGTCAATTCGGGAGAAGGATCTATAGGCTAGTGAGTGGCAGGAATAAGCTACAGAGTTAGGGTAACGAGCCCGCCAAATTTCCCTTAGATGATACATGGCAGCCCAATAAGTTGAAGGGGAACCAGAACCCAGGACCCCGCACCCCGCCCCCCCCCCCCCGGGTTTATCTAGACCAGAACACAGCAAGAGGTTAAAGTCCCAGAAGGGGAGCGGGACCAAGCTTCGTTACCAGCGTCATTATTTCGGTGAGTAGTTGGATAGAGGGCGGAGGAGGATTATAGACATTAACTATAATAAAGGATGTAAAGTGGATTTGACAAAATAGCACAATGAACCTCCCCCCGTGGATCTGCTTTTACACTCGTAACATCACATTGTAGAGAATTGTGGGCTAGTAACGAGACCCCACAGGAGTAACTGGAGTTGGAGGCATGATAACCATGCCCGGCCCAAGGCCGCATAAGGGCTCGCAGCTTGGAACCAATTAGATGGGTCTCTTGAAGTCGCACCATTTGCGGATTGTATGTAGAGAGGAAATTAAACACTAGAGCCCGCTTGAATTTGTCATTTAAGCCTCTCACGTTCTAGGAGATAATTCTAAGATGATGCTGTGTCTCCATGAGTAATAATAAGGGCAATATAAATTTGTTGAGCCGCAACACACTGGGGTTCAATATTGCAGTGTTGTCTCCCATAAAAATCTCCAAAACCAGCACTCCCATAAATCAGATCGCCAGTCCACATATTCAGAGAAATTACATATATACAAGCAGACCAGTATGAAAGGCAAAAACAATTAAACACAACCCAAACCCACCCTACCCATCCCCCCGAACATGAGACTGGTTTCATTCCCAAATGCAGCAATCAGCAGAAAACAGAAACTAAACTACAAGGTATGTAGAAATGGTTAGCAAAGGGGGGCGACACCCTTTCCCTAGAAAACAGCAAGAATTTTCACATAGAGTTAATAGACACAATAGAACTACAGCTCGGAAGACAGGAGTATGACGGCAATACATCCGAGTCCTGGTAGTAGACCTGACATCCAGACATTAGCGAGAAAACTCCAAATCTTCACCTGAAGAGTAAAGTAAAGAACATGTGCCATGTTACAAAATAGTCTCCCTTCAATATAGTTCCCCACAGCAGAAGAAAATATGGAGCGATAGAAGCCAAAAAGTTAGAGTACCTGACGGAGATCGCAAATTTGGCACAGTTCTCAGCCCCCATCAATCCTGAAATCTTTGGTGAGGAAAATCAAGCGCTCCAGCAAGGAGCAAAATCAAGAACAAGTTCCATGTTGCAGAACAGTTTCCCCTGTGGTATGTCTCCGTCACATGAGAAGATCCGATATTACAGTAACTAGAGTCCATGACGTTCCAACCAAGCAAAGACTTCTTCCAGCTTGGCCAGGAATATTGTAGAGCCGTTGTGCACCAATCTAAATTTGGCGGGGTACACCATAGAATAGACAATTTGTTTCTCCCTCAAACATTATTTTTGGCCTCCGTAAACCACTGCCTCTGTTTTTGTACCTCTAACGAGTAGTCTGGAAAGACTCTCACATCCTGATTGGTATGTTTTAAAGGCCCTTGTTTCCTCGCAAGTTCCAGCGATTTGTCTCTGCCTCTGAAATGTAGAAACTTTGCAATGAAAGTGCGTGGTGGCGCTCCAGGTGGAGGAGCTCTAGTCGGGATACGATGCGCTCATTCCACACAGAACATAGGCGAAAAGGCAGTATCCCCAAACAATGACTTGAGCCAATTTTCCAGGAATGCAGCAGGGTCTTTTCCACACCTATAGGCAGGCCAACAAAGTAGATGTTGCGCCTCCGCAAACGGTCCTCCATATCATCAACCTTAGCTCGCCATGTGGACTGCTGCATTTCTAGAAAGTCAACCCTTGACCTCAAAGGAGTCACTACATCCTCCAAATCAGAGATACGTCTCTCAGACTTAGTAGCTCTTTCACGCAGTGTGTGCACGTCAGCTCTGAGAAGACCAAAATCCATCTGAAGAGCATCTATATTTTCTGTTAGAACCGTTTGAGATTCTGTAATAGCCTTCAGCACATCCAACATTTACGGTTCAGGAGGAGAGTCGACAGGAGTGGAAGGAGAGGCGGAGGCCCCAGAAGGCCGCGAGGTGCGGGGCCCAGATGTAGGACCGGTGGATTTATCCATCTTGTCCGTAATTTTGGACTGTTTGGAGGGGACCATTTCAGGAGGACCCCTAGTTGCAGGATAGAATAAGGACGGGGATCACCTCAGATCGGTGAACAGCTAAACACACTTCAAAAAATTAGATACATAGGGAAGGGAGCAGATCCTCCACGCGTCTCTTTATATCTAGATAACATCTTTAGTAGTATAGGGAGGTACAGCAGGGAGGTCAGACCAAATCCAAGTTACATTGGCAGCAAGTTGCTAAAGTCACTCACCACTCCACAATGGCTGCCGCGTCAACAAGAGCTCCCTCTTCTTAGTCCTCCTTGTCACAACCAATAGACAGGGGTTAGGACAAGCAGCAATGGACTATATCCGGGGTCCAAGCTGAGGTATAGTGGGTCTGTGGAATGCCCGGCCTGGCCAGAAGTAGCCTGCATCTGGCCTCTGTAAGAAATTAAGGCTGGGGATCCGGCCCCAGACTAGGCCCAAACTTCCAGGCCGCAGAATACGGCCTGGGAGAGGTTATTAATGCCAGGAAAACGCTCCCTCTTTAAGGGTAGAGTGAGGAGCTGGCCCTATAAACGCAGGATCATGCAGCATGGGGGATCCAACAACTGCCATCGTGTGTCCACTCCGATTCCCGGCCGCGAGCCGCAACTCCAGTCCTCGGCTTCAGGCCGACCAGTAGGCCGCAAGGAAGAGGCTGAACTTTAGGCCCCAGCTTGAGACTCAGCAGTAGGCCACGACCACAAAAAGGGCCCAGGATGACACCAAACAGCTCAGGGGATGGAGCAGGAGTCCAGAGTGCTCTGGCAAGTATTTCAAGGCTACGAAGGCAACATAGCCAGCAGATTCCCCCAGATTTTGAAGGGATGCCAGAGAGCCCTGTAGAAGTGCATCAGCTCCGGTCACTTGCTAGGCCACTCCCCCTAATTTAGGCAATCTGGCATGTACTAGCAAAATGGTGGGAAAATCACTTTAACTATTACTAAAAAGACTTTCATGAACTGTAGTAGTGATCATGAAGTATTGATCTGGCTGTTCAGGAAATTTAGAGTGTTTATGTTTTCCATCTGACCACAGATTATACAACATTTATTTACCTTTTATAAATCTAGATCTTATTCAGACTAAATACATATGTAATAATAGTCTATGGTTTTCATTGATTTGTCACAAAATGGCATTAACCTGCTAATTAGTTAAAGTGGTCCAGAAATTGAGCTTTAAAGAGGACCTGTCACTAGGTCATATAAATTCAACTGGTTTACTGACCTGAATAGCGCCGTCTCCCTGATTCCAGCGCTGTTGTGTTTTTTCTGGACCCTCCTGTTCCAGAGATTCGGCTCCTGTTGTGTTGGATCCCTCAATTCTAATTTTCTGTAGTTAGCCAACAGGGCGTAAACTACCCTTGAGCTGCCTCGCGCTGATTGGTCAGCATTAAAAGAAATTTAGCTAGCTCCACCCTCTTGGCTCACTGCAGCAAATTAGCACATAAGGAGCCAATACAACAGTGAGCTATATCTCTGGAACAGGGTTGTCCAGGAAAAAAACACTGCTGGAATCAGGGAGACAACGCTATTCAGGTCAGTTACCCAATTCAATTAATATGACCTAGCGACAGGTCCTCTTTAAGGTCACTGTGCAGACATATCAGACTTACTGTATGCATACACTGTTTAATGCAGAAACACTGACTTAATGCCAGTGTACTACTCAGCGATAAATCTGTAGCAGAATAATGAATATAGGGCTACTGTGTGTTTGGCAAAAACAGCCCTAACTAAAGGCCAAGCAATGATTACAATAATGGGCACGTAGGTACAATTATGACTGTATATTAACACATTCTGTTACAAAAAACACAAATGATTATGTGTTAGCCACAAAATCTTCTATGTAGACTGTTTATTTAGCATTCGTAAAATGAGTCATTGCTGCCAGATTAAGGTGCAGGCGTTTATATATTAGGCTGGGATTATGGTTACTGACAGTAGAGGCTACTAAGGTCATTTTCGAATAATGCGTACATAAGGTGAATGTACAAAATGGGTCTGAAAGCTCCACTTGTGGGTAAGCACCTGCCTGGAATCATCATGGATTTTACACCGGAAAATATATATGTACATATATATACTAGTGTGTATATGTGTGTGTGTGTGTGAAATTCGGACTTGACATGTGTGTGTGTGTATATATATATATATATATATATATATATATATATATATGTATATGTATATATATATATATATATATATATATATATATATATATATATATATATGTATGTATATATATATATATATATATATATAAAATTTTATTTCAGTAATTCAATTCAAAAATTGAAACTCATATATTATATAGATTCATTACACACAGAGCGATCTATTTCCAGCATTTTTTTTTCTTTTAATGTTGATGATTATGGTAACAGTTATTGAAAACCTAAAATGTAGTGTCTCAGAAAATTTTAATATTTTATATAAACCAATTTCAAAAATGATTTTTAATACTAAAATGTTGGCCTACTGAAAAGTATGTACAGTATATGCACTCAATACTTGGTCGGGGCTCCTTTCACATGAATTACTGCATCAATGCGGCGTGGCATGAAGGAGATCAGCCTGTGGCACTGCTGGGGCGTCATGGAAGCCCAGGTTGCTTTGATAGTGGCCTTCAGCTTGTCTGCATTGTTGGGTCTGGTTTCTCATCTTCCTCTTGACAATACCCCATAGATTCTCTATGGGGTTTAGATCAGGCGAGTTTGCTGGCCAATCAAGTGACACTGTGGTTATTAAACGTATTGGTACTTTTGGCAGTGTGGGCAGGTGCCAAGTCCTGCTGGAAAATGAAATCAGCATCTCCATAAAGCTTGTCAGCAGAGAGAAGCATGAAGTGCTAGAAAATTTCCTGGTAGATGGCTGCGTTGACTCTGGACTTGATATAACACAGTGGACCAACACTGTTGCTCAGTGGTCCAAAGTCCTGTTTTCAGATGAAAGTAAATTTTGCATTTCATTTGGAAATCTCAGTCCCAGAGTCTGGAGGAAGAGTGGAGAGGCATCAAACCAAGTTGCTTGCGGTCCAGTGTGAGATTTCCACAGTCCGTGATGGTTTGGGGGGCCGTGTCATCTGCTGTTGTTGGTCCACTGTGTTATATCAAGTCCTGAGTCAACGCAGCCGTCTACCAGGACATTTTAGATTGTTTTTCTAAGTGCATCTTTTAAGAATAAAATTTAAATCGGTTTGTCCTGGAGACACACACACTCACTTAAACTCTATCCCCATAAGGCTGGATTCACATGGGATGAAAATGCTGTGGATTTCTGTGTGGAATTTCTGTGCAAAAGATCAGTAGCGGATTACAGTCCCAGCCATGTGGATAAGATTTGAACAAATCTAATTTACATGATGCTAAACATTCTCCAGATGGAAATCAGACAATGTTGTTCTGGATGTTTACTGTGGATTTCACCATTTTTAATTTAGAAGGGGTGAAATCCGCAGCAAAATTCACAGCAAAATCCTCACAGAACAAGTGCAGATTTTGTTGTCGAAACACTGTGGAAAATCCAGAGCATTCCTGTGTGAATCCAGCCTTACATAGGATAACATAGACAAAACCTACACGTGAAGTCTGCTAGTAAAGACAGTTAAAGAGGCTCTGTCACCACATTATAAGTGCCCTATCTTGTACATAATGTGATCGGTGCTGTAATGTAGATTACAGCACTGTTTTTTATTTAGAAAAACTATAATTTTTGACAGTTATGACCTATTTTAGCTTTATGCTAATGACTTTCTTAATGGACAACTGGGCGTGTTTTACTTTTTGACCAAGTGGGCGTTGTGGAGAGAAGTTTATGATGCTGACCAATCAGCGTCATACACTTCTCTCCATTTATTTACACAGCACATAGTGATCTAGCTAGATCACTATGTGCAGTCACTTACTTACAAGTGTCCTGACAGTGAATAGACATTACTTCCAGCCAGGACGTGATGTCTATTCAGAATCCTGACACTTCGGTAATGTTGATGTGAGATTTACATTACAGCAAGTGTAATCTCGTTTTAAATGACAGTTTACAGCGCAATCTCGCGAGATTACGCTTGCTGTGCTGTAAATCTCACACAAACGTTACCGAAGTGTCAGGATTCTGAATAGACATCACGTTCTGGCTGGAAGTAATGTTTATTCACTGTCAGGACACACCAGTAATGTTAATGTGTGAGTAAGTGACTGCACATAGTGATCTAGCTAGATCACTATGTGCTGTGTAAATGAATGGAGAGAAGTGTATGACGCTGATTGGTCACTGATTGGTCAGCGTCATACACTTCTCTCCACAACGCCCACTTGGTCAAAAAATAAAACATGCCCAGTTGTCCATTAAGAAACTCATTAGCATAAAGCTAAAATAGGTCATAACTCCGTCAAAAATGATCGTTTTTCTAAATAAAAAACACTGCTGTAATCTACATTACAGCGCCGATCACATTATGTAGGAGATAGGCCAATTATAATCTGGTGACAGAGCCTCTTTAATCTCTTAGTCTTTATTCTTAAGCAAAAAGAAACACTTATGATCGGCGGCTCCCTATATATCCCTGCACACTTATGAGAATGATATGGTGGGGGAGTAGGATATTAGATTTAACTGCAGTCACATCTCAATTATCATATTTTAGGTTGACTTAGGCATCAAAGTCTTACAGCAACGGCCCTGATTAATATCAAGTACAGGATCCAGTTGCTCTGAGCGAATAACAGAGTCAGGAATGGGACACCCACACATGTACTGCTGTGTGGGAAGGAGCGAGGCTGTGTAAATCCCCCACCCCTGGAAAACATATCTAACATATTTTCATCTCCAGTTAGTCTAAGCATAAGAAAAATCATTAGAGAAAGCCAAGTACTAAATATTACATTTAACCAGACTGACAGTGTGTGTACAAATCACTATTAACAAATGATAATAAACACTATTTATTAAGATCTAGAGAAAAGTGATTAGGTAATGTCAAAAGAAATAATGAGGTTGTCCTGTCCTCTGGCCTAGCGTGGGAGGACTGAGGGGAAAATGCTTGGAAGACGTCAAATCAACAGATATGTAGTGGGCTGGCATAGTAGAGTGTGGGCGGCGACATCAGTCTGATAAACGGAGAGAGCGTAGTTCTGCTGAGGGGTGGGCTACTCATCCTACACATGCTTCAAGTATAATTTAACCCCGTGCTTGTTAACCCTTTAAACGGATAATCTTTATTCGTGCTTTTCCAACTTTTTCAATCTTAAAGTGTGGGTCAAAACGTTGCCATTTTTTGGTGTGCACACATTGCACCAAATATTTCCATACTTGCAAACTTTATTTTACCTCTCATTATAGGTGTAACCTCATCTTGGACATTTAAAGCATATTCACACGATATGCGATAAATGTCCAATAGATGCAGGTCCCACCTCTGGGACCCACAACTATCTGTAGAACGGGATCCCTTTCTGGAAACAACTGAGTGCATTTTACTACCCTGTTTCCATAACTCCCAAAGATGTGAATTGAAGTTATGGAACAGCGTAGCACAACAAACTAATCTGTTTCCGGAACTCAGGAGCTATGGAAACTATTTACGTAACTCCCATTCACTTCTCGGCTGCTCACGGAAATCCCGGCGACCTTGTAACTCAGTGGCCGGAGCACAGAAATAGAAGGTAGGAGGGGTTCAGGGGGCCCCATTCCAGAGATTAACAGGCTACACCATAAATGTCCGAGATAAGAATACGCCTTTAAGTCTGGACACACATTGTGTACTTGCGTTTTCGGTGGCTTTTTGTTTTTGTGTGGTTTTTTTGTGCCCAAAAATGCAGTCCGCAGATGTTACTTTAAAGTCTATAATAAAATATTACAAAGCCTACATATACAGTGTTAAATACCGCATGACAAAATGTAAAAAAATTAAGAAACTCGTGTAAAAAACACCATTAAAAATGCATGTACAAAATGTCAAAAAACTTAAAAACATGTAAAAAAAAAGTTACTAAAATGCATGTGCAAAATGTCAAAAAATTAAATACTGTATATTTCGGACTATAAGACACAGATTTTAGCAAGAATAAATCTTTCGAAAAAGTCCCTACATCTTATAGTCGGCAGTCAAGGGACCCGGCCGTGCCGGGCCCCCTGACCGCTCCCTCTGACAGCTCCTTGCTTAACCCCTTCCCGACCCGTGATGTACCGGCACATCATGGAGCGGGGAGGGGATGATGTTTGGATCCCGCTCTATACACTGCAGGTGTCAGAAGTGTTTTACAACTGACACGCTGCTCTAACGGACAGGAACAGCGATGGCGCTGTTCCTGGCCGTTTAACTAGTTAAATTGCATGGTCAATAGCGACAGCAGCATTTATAGGGGTCTTCACATGAAGGACATTTATGACATATCCACAGGATATGTCATAAATGTCAGATTTATGCGGATCCCACCACTGGGACCCGCATCTTTTTTTTAGAATGGGGCCCCCTAAACTGCGTTCTATCTTACCCGGCTCCGCTGTCTTCCGGACACTTCCTGGTTACATGGTCGAGTTACGGAAAAAGCGTAACTCGCTGAGCTACGCTGTTTCCGTAACTCCGATAGAACTGAATGGTAGTTATGGAAACGGCGTAGCATGCTACACTGCTTCTGAAACTGCCATTCACTACTCCGGGAGTTACAGAAATACACCGTAGCTCAGCTAGTTACGCTGTTTCCGTAACTTATGCATGTATTGCAGTTTATTGTACCAGCGATCTAACAATCGCTGGTTCAAGTCCCCTGGGGGAACTAATATAATGTTTTATAGTCAGGTGCGTCTTATAGTCTGAAAAATACGCTATGTTAAAAAATCCATTAAAATGCATGTACAAAAATAAAAGCTGCATGTAAAAGACACCATTAAAAACGCATGCCTTTTTTTTATATGCACTTAAATATGCTGAATAAAATGTGTGTGAAGGAGGCCTGAGGGTATGTTCACACGGCGGGGGTCCGTAACGGCTGAAATTACGGGGATGTTTCAGCCTGAAAACATCCCTGTAATTTCAGCCGTACCGGCATGTGCAGGCGCTTGAACGCCGCGTCAATTACGGCCGTAATTAGCGCTGCTATTCATTGGAGTCAATGAATAGCGGCTCCAATTACGGCCAAAGAAGTGACAGGTCACTTCTTCTACGCGGGCGTCTATTTACGCGCCGTCATTTGACAGCAGCGCGTAAATATACGCCTCGTGTGAACAGACAAACGTCTGCCCATTGCTTTCAATGGGCAGATGTTTGTCAGCGCTATTGAGGCGCTATTTTCGGGCGTAATTCGGGGCAAAAACGCCCGATTTACGTCCGTAAATAGGCCGTGTGAACATACCCTAAGTGCTATGTCTTCAAAATTGATATTTCAGCTATACAGTAATTTAACAGAGCTATGTATAAACAGAAAGATTACCCAGCATAATGTAAATTTAATATTCATTATACAAATCTGCTACTTGTACATTAGGCTATGTTCACACTGAGTTTTTTGCAGGAGGAAAATTCCTCCTGCAAAAACTGCTCCAGTAGGTTTTTGCACAGTGGTTTGACAAAAACTCGTCAAAACACTCGTCAAGGTTTTTTTCCTCTTTCTGACTCATTGAAATGTGGTTTTGGAGGCAGAAACCGCCTCAAGATGGGTCATGTTGCTTCTTTTTACCACGACGAGTTTTTTTTACTCGTGGAAAAAAAACTTGTCTGCCTCCCATTGAAATCAATGGGAGGCATTTTCGGGCGGTTTTTGAGGAGTTTTTTGGCGCGGTTTCTGCCCCAAAAAACTCGTCAAAAAACTCTGTGTGAACAGGGCCTAAAGAGTAGGATCCCAGCACAGGTCACCTGAGCCCCATTCTGCCCGGTGATTAAGCCGCGGGCTGACGGTTACAGGCAGGGACTTAATGGGGAGGTGGCCACGCATGCACACGGCTCTATCCCTTATGTTCTATAGGAGTTCCAGAAACAGGCAAAACAGTAGTCGGGCGACCTCCTTTATCGATCTGTGACACGCATCTAACAGACATTTATGTCTGAGTTGCGAATATCCCTTTAACCCCTTAGTGGGGTTAGATGCAATCGTCCAGTGCCAATGGTTTTTATGGCAGGTCTGCCTTCAGTGAATGACAATTAGGCCCTGCCAAGGGCAAGGCCTAATAGATGCCAGTCCGTTTTGCACTGATCGACATACTACACCGCAATACAGGAGTATTGCATTGTATTATAAAAGCGATCAAAATATCACACCGTAAAGTCCACTAGTGGGACTAGAAAAAAGTTGAATACATTTCTAATAAAGAAATAAAAATCCCAAGTAAAAAAAAATAAATACGTACTTTTTCTCCTTACAAACTGCTTTATTATGGAAAAAAAATATATATTTAAAAAACAAACAGCTACACATATTTGGTATTGCCATGTTTATAACGACCCCAGCTATAAAACTATTATGTTATTTAACCCGCATGGCGAACGCCGTACAAAATAAAATAAAGAACAATGCAAGAATTGCAGTTTTCTGTTCACTCTGCCTTCCAAAAATTTTGATAAAAAGCGATGAAAAAGTTGTATGTACCCCAAAATGGTACCAATAGAAACGACAAGTTTCCCCGCAAAAAATAATCCCTCATAGAGCTAAATCAGCGAAAAAGTTATTGCTCTTAAAATATGGTGACAAAAACAAATAATTTTTCAAAAAAAGTGTTTTTATTATGTAAAAGTAGTAGAACATAAAAAACGATAAATTTGGTATCGCCTCTATCGTAACGACCTGCATAATAAAGCTATTATGTTATTTATACAACATGGCAAACGGTGTACATTTCAGATGCAAAAAACAATGGCAACATTTTCTAGGATTTTTTCCATTACTCCACAAAAAGTTCATAAAAGTTAATTAACCCCTTCAGGACTGAGCTCATTTTGGCCTTCAGGACCAGCCCCATTTTTTTTCAAATCTGACGTGTCATTTTATGTGGTAATAACTCTGGAATGCTTTTACCTATCCAAGCGAATCTGGTATTGTTTTTACATGACATATTGTACTTTATATTAGTGGAAAAACTTGGTCAATAAATTCATTGCTTATGATTTTTCTCATCTTAAATGTATCTGCTTGTAAAACAGAAAGTAATACCACAAAAAATAGTCATTATTTTACATATTCCATGTCTACTTTATATTTGCATTGTTTTTTGAACATTCTTTTATTTTTCTAGGACGTTACAAGGCTTAGAACTTTAGCAGCAATTTGTCAAATTTTCAAGAAAATTTCAAAAGGCAATTTTTTTCAAGGACCAGTTCAGTTCTGAAGTGGCTTTTAGGGCCTTATATACTAGATAGACCCCATAAATCACCCCATTTTAAAATCTGCACCTCTCAAATTATTCAAAACAGCATTCAGAGAGTTTCTTAACCCTTTAGGCATTTCACAAGACTTAAAGCAAAGTAGAAGGGAAATTTACAAATTTTATTTTTTTTCCATGAAATTTATTTTTAATACATTGTTTTCTGTAACACAGAAAGTTTTGCCAGAGAAATGCAACTTAATATTTATTGCCCAGATTCTGCAGTTTTTAGAAATAGCTGACATGTGGTCCTAGTGTGCTAATGGACTGAAACACAGGCCTCAGAATCAAAGGAGCACCTAGAGGATTTTGGGGCCTCCTTTTTTTAGAATATATTTTAGGCACCATGTCAGGTTTGAAGAGGTCTTGTGGTGCCAAAACAGTGGAAACTCCCCAAAAGTGACACTGTTTTGGAAACAACACACCTCAAGGAGTTTATCTAACGGTAAAATTAGCATCTTGACCCCACAGGTCTTTTGCTAAATTTATTGGAGTGAGTCTGTGAAAATGAAAATTAAATTTTACATTTTTACAAGGAATAAAGAATAAAAGCACCCATAAACTTGTAAAGCTATTTCTCACAATTATGGAAATACCCCTATATGTGGTAATAAACTGCTGTTTGGACCCATGGCAGGGCTCAGAAGGGAAGAAGCATCATTTGGATTTTGGAGTACAGATTTTGTGGGATCAAAACAGTGGAAACCCCCGAAAAGTGACCCCATTTTGGAAACTACACCCCTCAAGGAATTTTTCTAGGGGTACAGTTAGCATTTCGACCACACAGGTTTTTTGCTGGATTTAGTGGAATTAGACCGTGAAAATGAAAATCCTACATAGAAATGTTTATTTTTTACAATGAATAAAGGAGAAAAAGAACCCCAAAATTTGTAAAGCAATTTCTCCTGATTACGGTAATACCCCATATGTGGTAATACACTGTTGTTTGGACCCACGGCAGAGCTCAGAATTGAAGGAGCGCTATTTGGAGCTGAAATTTAGCTGGAATAGTTTTTGGGTGTCATGTCGCATTTGCAAAGCCCCTGAGGTACCAAAACAGTGGAAACACCCAAAAACTGACCCCATTTGGGAAACTACACCCTGTAAGGAATCTATCTAGGGTTATAGTGAGCATTTAGACCCCACAGGTCTTTTGCAGAATTTATTAGAATTAGGCCGTGAAAATTAATATCAAATTTTTTCCACTAAAATGTTGAATTTTTCCATTTTCACAAAAGCACTCCAACATTTGTAAAGCAATTTCTCCCAAGTACGGCTATATCCCACATGTGGTTATAAATGGTTTTTCATTAGAAATAAATTAACCCTTTCAGGACTGATCCATTTTTTGCTTTTTCATTTTACTTTCTCCCTTCCCGCTTTCCAATAGCCATAAAGTTTTTCTCTTTTTCCGTCAGTAGAGTGGTGTGAGGGCTTATTTTTTGCGGGAGGAATTGTAGTTTCTAGTAACACCATTTAAAGTACCATTTAATGTACTGGGAAACTCAAAATAAAATTCTTTGCAAGGTGAAATTAGAAACAGCTGCAATTCCTCATTGTTTTTGGGGTTTCGTTTTTACGTCTTTCACGGTGCGGTAAAAACGACAACTTAAATTTTTTCTGAGACCTAATACCATTAAGGTGATACCAAATTTATACAGTTTTTTTTTATATTTTGCTACTTTTACAAAGTAAAAACTATTTGTTAAAAAAACTTTTTGTTTCACCACATTCCGAGAGCCGGAACTTTATTTGTTTTTTGGTCGATTGAGCGGTGTGAGGGCTTATTTTTTGCGGAACGAGCTGTAGTTTTTATTGGTACCATTTTTTGGTACATACAACTTTTTGATCACTTTTATTCAATTTTTTGGCAAGCAAGGTGACAAAAAAAACGAATTCTGACAATGTTTTTTGTTCTTTTTTTTTTACAGTGTTCACTGTGCGCTATAAAGGACATTTTGCTTTTTTTATTTGGGTTGATACGATTATGGCGATACCATATGTATATTGTTATTTATGTTTTGCAGCGTTTGCACAATAAAATCACTTTTCTATAAAATAATTTCTTTTCTGTGTCACCATATTCTAAGAGCCATAAGTTTTTTATTTTCAGCCAAAAAAGCTGTGTAAGGACTTGTTTTCTGCAGGACCGTTGTTATTTTTTATTGGTACTATTTTGGGGTACATGCGACTTTTTGATCACTTTTTATTCTATGTCATAGGAAGAGTGGTGACCAAAAAATAGCAATGCTGGCATAGTTTTTCATTTATTTTTTTTGCGTTGTTCACCGTGCGGGAAAAATAATATTATAGTTTTAACGTTTGTGTCATTACAAACGCCGTGATACCAAACGTTTTAACGTTTTCATTTTTTTCCTAAAATAAGAGTTATAGGAAAATAAGAATTTGATGTTTTTGTAACTTATTTTTACACTTATATTAAACATTTTTATTATTTTTCACTTGAAGACCTGCAGCACTGATAGCTGCTATAAGACATTACACTACCTATGTAGTGTAATGTATTATAAACTGTCAGTGTGACACTGAGAGTCACACTGACAGGAAGCCGTGCACGGCAGTCCTGGTGGCCGTTGTATGGCCTCTGTTTTTTGCCATGACACCAATGGCAGCACCCGCAATCGGTCCTTGGGAAAGTTTGTTGCTGCAACAAACTTTCCCTGCGATCACATAATCGGGACCTGAATTAATCAGGTCCCGATCATGTCTCCGGGACCAGAGGCCGGTGTTAACAGAGCGATCCGGGTGTCAGCGCTACTCTGAGACACCCGATCGTGCTGCTAACACTCTCTCCTCCGAACTCACACTGACAGGAGGCAGGGGGAGAGAGAAAGTTATAAACATCAAGTGCCGGGAAAGTTTGTTACTACAACAAACTTTCCCTGTGGTCGCTATGATTGGCTATCATAGCGATCACATGATTGGGACCTCAACCAATCAGGCCCTGATGAGAACACCCGGACCAGAGGCAGATAGCAACAGCCCGTTCCGGGTGTTAGACGCACTCTGGGGGACCCGATCGCCGACATAAAGAGGAACATAAATTAATGTCGGCGCTGCACAAAGCTCATCAAGCGCCAACGTTAATTTACCGTCGGCGGTTGGGAAGCATTTAATATATTATATGTACCCCAAAATGGTGGCATTAAAAAAAAATACAATTGTTGGGCAAAAAAACAAGTCCTTATACAGCTATGTAGACGGAAAAATAAAAAAGTTATAGTTCTTTGAATGCGATGATGGAAATAGGCTGTGTGAACATACCTTAATACTGTAGATGTTCATGCTGAGACCTGCTTCTAAGGATATACAGTGACATATACACACTAAATAAAAAACTGACCCCCCCCCCCCACAAATTTTATATATACCATATATATAAAAATACATCTAGCCCATTTGTCCCTCGGGATAACATACGATGGCGACCATAATCCTGCTAATGGTATATTTTTAACTGTAACAAAAAAATAAAATACGTTTTCAAGATATATTAATAAAGGTGAAATTATATTTAGTTTATCAATTCCCCCCTTCCATGCATAGCACATAAGTTCCTATTGGTGGTGGACCTAAACAACCTATAATAGGTATAAAGTGTTACAATCTCATAAAAACATGTGCACTACAAATCTCATGGATCTGCGTGACCTAATCTAGCCAGCGTCACTCTGATTGTGATGAGGAGGATCCACAACTAGCTAGATAACAATGTTACATTTTTAATATTGTGATACATTGTTACAGATCATCTGGCACTGTACCAACCTGTATAGCAACATGAATTGATTGGAAATGACTGTTCTCTAGGCAAAAGTCAAGCAATACCACAATCCTGTTATTATCAACGGACAGTCTCAATAATGTTAAGAGTATAGTGTGCGTACAGTTGCTGTGGTACACAACAATTAGGCCAGAAGTTGCTCCGGATAACCCATCCTATTATCTTGCATGGGTTGTAAGTCGATGTTGCTGTTGGCTACTTAACCCCTTCAGGACTGAGCCTGTTTTGGCCTTGTGGACGCAGCCAATTATGTGGTAATAACTTGGGAATGTTTTTTGCTGAATTTAGTGGAATTATATATAACCTAAAATAAATAGATGCTCGCAAAACACAAGAAATAATGAAAATAGAAAAATACTTTATTGAGATACATAAGGAACAATAAACAATAGATTAAAATGAGGAATCCATAAACCACAGTTAAAAACGGGACAAGAGAATGTGTAACTACTGAATGAATACAGAGTACAAGTTTGTACCTTTAGCAGACCTTCAAGAAAGTGCAAGTGCAAATGCAGCCCAAAAGAGGGCACAAAGGTAATGTAATGACCCTATATAAGTGGAGCAAAGTGCTATATAAAAACAATAGTTAATGAGCCATGCAAAACATTGACATAGGTTTAAGCAAATATATGGTCAATAAAGACTGAAAAAAAAGGAACAATTATCTGCAGAGTTACGCAACATATCAAGCAGGATATATCATACCCATGATAGATACGGTAGGGAACACAGTCAGAGTAGACCCCAACGCGCGTTTCGGCGCAAATGCCTTCCCCAAGATTTTTAAATCAATTTCTCCTGATTACGGCAATACCCCCATATGTGGTAATAAACGGCTGTTTGGACACACGGCAGGGCTCAGAAGGGAAGGAGCACTTTTGGCTTTTGGAGCTCAAGTTTACGCAATTGGTTTTCGGTTGTCATGTCGCATTTCCAAAGCCCCTGAGGGACCGAAAGAGTGGACATCCATCAGAAGTGACCCCATTTGGGAAAATACAACCCTAAAAAGAATTTGTCTAGGGGTATAGTGAGCATTTTGATCCCATAGGTTTTTCTTTGCTAAATTTAGTGTAATTAGGCCATCAAAACTTCTATTGTTTTTTTATTCTTTTTTTTTTACAGCGGTCACCGTGCGCTATAAATTACATATTTAATTTATTCTGTGGGTCGATGCGATTACAGCGATGCCATATGTATAAAGGTTTTTTATGTTTTACGGTGTTTGCACGATAAAATCACGATTTAAAGAAATTATTTCGTTTTTGTGTCGCCATATTCTAAGAGCCACAACTGTTTTTATTTTTTTATCAGGAAAGCTGTGTGAGGGCTTGTTTTTTGCGGAACAAACTGTAGTTTTTATTGGTACAATTTTTGGGTACATGCGACTTTTTGATCCCTATTTATTCAATAATTTGGGAGCTGAAGGGACTAAAAATAGCGATTCCGGTATTGTTTTTTTTATGCGGGATAAATTTCATGATATTTTTATAGTTCAGGCCGTTACGGAAGCGGCGATAACAATTATGCATAGTTTATTTTTTTTCTAATACTAAAGGACTTTATAAGGGAAAAAGGCAATTTTTACATTTTATTATTTTGACATTTTACTCTTGTACATTTTTTTTGTAACTTTTTTTTTTTTAGTCCCATTAGACTTGGACTTGAAGATCCAATTGTTGGATCGTTGTTATAATACCCTGCAATACTTCTGTATTGCAGGGTATTATAACTGTCAGCTTCACACTGACAGGAGGCATATTAGGTCCTGCCTCTGTCAGGACCTAATCGCCTACCATAGATGGTAGACCGGAAGCCTTTGTTAGGCTTCCAGTTGCAATAGCAATCCCCCCCCTCACAATAATAGGCCCCCGCAATTGCATAGCGGGGTGCCTATGTTGTTATAACAACTTAAATGCGGCGGTCGCTATTGACTGCCGCATTTAAGGGGTTAATTGGTTCGGATCACCGCTGTGATCCGACCCGATGTTTTCCCTCAGTACTAAGGCTGCTGGTAGCAGCCTGTACTGGGAGATGATGGGCTGCGGGGACCGCCTGTGTGCTCTGTTAGGAGCACACGTAGAGTAACAGGCTGCAGGCACAAGGACCAGCTCTGCAGCCCGTTAATCTACGTGGGGTGGTCGGGAAGGGGTTAATTATTACTGTTTATTTTGTTTTTCCACAAAAATTCTACTGCGATACTGTAAATTGCCCTTCATAGTCTGGAGTACTCTGAGGGCTTGTCCACACACAACGGAATTGCTGCTGAAAATTTCTGCAGCAATTCAGTTGAAAGTCAAAGGCTTTCCGCTGTGGCAAAAATGCGCCATTGCCTGCATTTTTTATGGCAAAAAATGGTGCATAAATTGCTGCGTTTTTCCCAATGTTGCGAGATGCTGACATCTCCTCTGAAAAACGCAGCAATTCTGGACACTTTCCGCAGCAGGTATTGACTTGCTGCGGTACGAAAAATACGCACCGCAGATCAATTTCGGCTTGGAAATCTTATGCAGCATGTGAATGAGATTTGTTAAATCTTATCCATTATGCTGCTACTGTATTCTGCTGCATTTTTTACAGCCAAATTTTGGCCAGAAAAAAAGCGGCAATTCTATTACATGTGTACGAGCTCTTAGAGAAAATACAATCATTTGGTAGAGAATGTTTCTTCCTGAAATAACTGGTGCCAAATTGTAATCTCCATAGGGTGTATTCACAAGGTGCGGTTTTTCCACGGCTTTCACCGCGTAGCCAAAAAATGCACTGAAAAATGCATGTGTTTTTACCGCGAGGCAATCCGTGGTATATATATTACGAATGCCTTTTTCGATGCAATTTTCAGCCACGTGGCAAGAAACGCTGCAAAACCGCACTTTGTGAATACACCCTTTGTGCCAGGAATGAGGCAAACCCTCTCCCATTTTTGCTATGTCATAATGCAGATGTTTTTGATTTTGAGGGATTTAACATAAACAGCTTTCAAACTACATAGTTACATAGGTTGAAAAGACTCAGGTTTATGTAGTTCAACTTTCTCACTCCTGTATACATCATTTATTGCTAGATTAGTTATAACCCTCAATGCCATTCATCAGTAAATAAGCATCTAGCCTTTTTTTTTAAATGCTGACATAGTATCTGCCATCACTATCTCTTGGGGTAGGGCATTCCATAGTTTGACTACTCTAACTGTAAAGAACCCTTTCCTGTATTCATGTCTGAAACGTCTTTCTTCCACACGCAATTAATGTCCCCTGGTCCTTTGTAGAATCCTTGGAAAGAACAGATAATTGGTTGAAAATTGTAGATGCAACATCATACATTAATACGGAGATCTATGGGAATGAATGGTTATGTAAGAAAGGAAATAGGCAAATAGTATCACCACCATCTTTTATAACACTTTGTCTATGGTAAGTGATACAGACACATGTAAGTGATGGAAGTTGAGTAACTGTTATTTAGTTCAGAGCATACATTTTAAATAGAGAAAATAATAATAATAATAATTCAGAATGAATGGTTAGGATGAAGTTCGAGCAGAATATACACCATTGTATAAAAACAATAAGTCACAACACTTCAACTTTCTAAGTGTTTTCCGGGAAAATTGTCTTTTACCCAATGGCGATGAGACATTCATTTTCCTTTGCTCAGAAGATAAAATTAATCTTTGACCTTGCAAAGTGGGAAACCTGTGTGAGAATATTTTGCTGATAAGCATTATGGACCACGAATTGAGGGTCTTTTACACCCCTAAATGGATATAAACTGATTAATAAAATAATTAATTTCTATGTATATGATATATGAATGCTATAGTAAGACCCAATTCAGACTATGTTTTGACATTTCTGCTGAAGTATACTGTTTATTTTTTTAACAGGACAGTAAAATGTAGCCTGGCACATTGTTCTCCCCTGTCGAAAACAGAATCCAGACAGATTACTATGAAAGTCAAAGTGAACAGGATGCAGCAGGATAGGAACCACAATATCTGACTTCACATTTGACTAAGAACAATTCACCGTAGGGGTTTACACCACACATTTGTTTACGCTGTTGCTTGAAAACGTGAGAAAGACACAAACACCTTGAAGAGCCTCAATAATAGCTTTCCTGGAAATGAGCCTTCATGCAGAATTTGTCACCTTAAAAGAAGAATTTGACTTTGAGGTGCAAGATAATTAAACTATAATGGATGTGTTACTCTGAAATCTGTTTTACTAAATTCAGGCACCTTATGTGAACAAAGTAATTATAACTTTCTTTGAATCTGCATCTTGTTTGGAAAATTAGTGAACTACAACCAATCAGGTGTCAGCACCTGGGAAGTAGCTAGACATATGGTGAAGCTGTAGGGCCTCCTGGAGTTTCACATTACATCTCTGTTGGGTGAGGTCCTACTTGCAAGTGGTACCTGTAAATGTATATGTAAAATGAAATGTGATTCAGACCATCTGCTTAATTGTGCTGACTAATTTCCATGGTTTCCAAAAGTGTGTAGGGACATGCCCAACTCACAGGGAGAATGGTAACAACTAATTGTTAATTTATTCATACATTTTCAGGAGGAATAACAGAGGATCGACACAACTAGATGCTCCAGCCTAGTTATTTCATAGGGAATGCAAATATTTACTAAAACAGACATGTCAAAAAAGCAGAATAAGGCCTCTGACACGTGAGATTTGTTTCTTACTTTGTGGGAGTATGTTCCCTAATTCTTACTAATATACATTTGATAGGTAAGCAAGAAGTAGAGTACGGCTGGGTTCACACGACCTATTTTCGGATGTAATGGAGGCGTTTTACGCCTCGAATTACACCTGAAAATACGGCTCCAATACGTCGGCAAACATCTGCCCATTACTTTCAATGGGTTTGCCGATGTACTGTGCCGACGACCTGTCATTTTACGCGTCGCTGTCAAAAGACGGCGCATAAAAAAGACGGCTCGTCAAAGAAGTGCAGGACACTTCTTGAGACGTAATTTGAGCCGTTTTTCATTGACTCCAATGAAAAAAAGCTCCAATTACGTCCGTAATTGACGCCGCGAAAAATGCAAGTACGAGCAATTACGTCGGAAATTCAGGAGCTGTTTTCTCCTGAAAACAGCTCCGTAATTTCTGACGTATTTGCAGTTATCGTGTGCACATACCCTTCAGATGAACGGCAATAAGACTACATGATCAGGCTACACAAGGTTTGTTTGTTGTCTGTTACCATGGACACATACAGGTCTGTCTAAGAGCTGTAGACACAAAAGATTTTTATTGAAGACGATTTGCAAAAAGTCTTATTTTTTTATTTTAGATGCATTGGAACAGTTAAAAAAATTGGTTGTGAAAGTGTCCATATCCTTTATGGAGGTCACTGGGAAGTGGCAGGTGAGCTTACACAGATTGATGGAAAGGTGTTCTGTGAACCTAAAATTTACAATAAATTAGAATTTTGCACTAAATAAAAAATAGTTTCGATTGTATGGTAGAACATTGTTTGCCACTGGGAGCCATGGGCCCTTCAGCTATATGGGGTTTTAATAGCAAGTTCCCAATTAAATTTATATGTAATAGAACTTGTGTTTTGTTTAACCCCCTTCCCGTCCACACCACGTACATTAACGGACTAATGGCACAGTCCTTGTGCCAGAAGCCTGTTAACTTACGTGCATGGCATGATAGCATGCACACTTATGCACGCAGTGCCATTGGCAGGATACTGTACTGTGACAGTAAAATGTTCCGGTATGCTGCTTGCACATTCCAAAGTGTGTTAGGGCATCATTAATGACGTCACAAGGATTTCCTGTGCAGATGGGACTTAGAAGCATGCAAAGAAGTGGCAACCTGCGTCTTCTCTTCATGTCTGTGCATACAGATCACTGATAACATTAGATCACTGTTGATGAATAAATAAAATTGAATAAATAAAATAAGAAAAAATAAGAAAACAAAGCAAAAACGAAAAAAAATTGCTTCTTTCCAAAAAAGTGCACATCAAACGCACCAGTATTGGACATACTTTGTGACATGAACATGTTTAGCATGGATGTCAGGTGCTCATGCATTAATACGTTCCTGTCAAACAGAATGTATATGATAAAAAACATACAATAATTACCCCTGCCACAAATTTTTAGCTCTTCTTCCCCAGCCCTATCTACTTTTACGCCTATACTAAAAAATGTGTGTACTTGGATGAATATCACCCATGACAGAGACCAATGGCGGATTAAGTAGACCATAGGCCCTGGGCTGTTTCCCAAACTTGGCAGAAAAAATTGGACATAGATAACTTCAAAACCACAAAAAAAGGCCATACTTACTAAGTGGGTGGGTTTTCACCCACCCACTTAGTAAGTATGGCCTTTTTTGTGGTTTTGAAGTTTCCCAAACTTGGGCATCTTCTCCCCCGCCACTCTGCCATGCCGTGTCTATAGTGAACACCACTTCTCTGTGCGAGCATTGATAAAAGAATGTTACGATTCCCCTTGTCAAAGGGCTGTGTTCCTACATACTGACAGTCTCCAACCATCGCTGACAGTATCACACTGTGTAGGGACACATCCTCTTGACAATGAGAATGGTAACAGGCATTTGTTTATTAGTCCTGGGCTACACAAAGACTTTATGTGGAATACAAGGATTTCCTATAACAGACATGTCAGGAGAGGGGACAGATGCTCTCTAAATCCAGTGACTCACAGGTGACGTCTTTTCTCCGTTATGGCGACTTCTGATGACTGTAGAGTTTCCAGAGGACACATCTTTGCCCTCTCTACTGCAGTCATTTCCAGCCTCTATAAAAACACCAAAATTCAGACACCAACCCCCTAAATTGTTCCATACCCCAGACCTAATCCCTAAGTTTAAACCACAGGCCCATATATTAAAGGGGTTGTCCGGGCACGGACCAGTTTTTCATACTGATGACCTATCTGTCTGTATTTATTTAAGGTGCTTGTTCTGGGGTCTGTATTTATTTAGGGGGGTCTGGTCACTACAATAGTTTAGAAGGTCTGGGGTCCATATGGATTCTAGGGGCTGGTCTGGGTTCTGAATTTATTAGTCTGAGTAAAAAGGTGTTGTCCGGGCACAGATCTTTTTTTCATAATATATAAAAGGTGGGGGTCCGATACTGATCAGCTGTTCCAGCTGCCTCCGGGCACTGGTTGTTACACATTGTTCAGTACCAGAAGCAGATGGCTCTATACACTGCGTTACGGCATGCTGCAGAACTGCAACTCTGCTCCTATAAACTTGAAGCTAGCTGGAGCGCTCATGGGTGCAGCAGTCCGGGTGTTGGACCCCCATCGATCACATACAGATGACCAATTCTGTGGATAGCTCACCAGTATAAAAAAACAGATCAGTGCCCGGACAACCTCATTAACTCAGACTAATAAATTCAGACCATAAGCAAGAGGAGACTAGGAAGCTCCACCCACAACCCGTCCCTGCAAGAAGCCTCTGAGCCTGACCAGCAAGGAGAGATGGTAAGTGCCTATGTGTGTCTATATGTGTGTGTGTGTGTGTGTGTGTGTGTGTGTGTGTGTGTGTGTGTGTGTGTGTGTGTGGGTGTGTGACTGTGTGGGTATAGTTATCAGAGTGTGATATCTGTGGTGTTACATAGGACTGCAGATAACATCTTCTACATTATCTATACTCAGAGAGTTAACACTGTGATATCTGTGATGTTACATAGGACTGCAGGCAGTGGCGGATTAAGTGTACCATGGGCCATGGGCTGTGGACACAACATGGGCTCCCTCCTTCTCCCCTACACACAATGCAACCCCCCCCCCCCGCCCTACCCCCTTTTCTCTTGCGAGACGCCTAAACAACATTTTCTTCTTTGAACATTTATTAAAACTTTAAAACAAACAATCCTATTAATAATTTTTTTTCAAATATAAAACTGTAGTAAATGAACTTAGATGTGATCAATAACGGCTCGATCCTGCGTGTCAGAGACACGCAGGACCCGCTGTCACTGAACCCATCAGTCTCGCTGACCTGACGGATATAGGTTTTAGTGCTAGATACAGCTGCTCTGTATATAGGATACAAAGCGGTTGTATCTCAAAAAGTAGTTTTTAAAAGGCGTATATAACCCTTAACACATCAAATAAAAAATGTTAACACCTCTCTTTAAAGTGTAATTAAACTTTAAAAAAAAACTTTTGACATGTCGTAGTGAAATGTCAGAAGTTTTGATCAGTGGGGGTCCAAGCACTGTGGTCCGCACCAATCGCCTAAATGAAGCGGCAGAAGGGCTCGGATGAGCACTGTGCCGCTTTGTTTCTGATCACCATTCCTCCGAGCAGTGTATGGTCTCAATAGAAAGTCCAATGCCCTATTGATTCCTCAAAAAAAAAACGGAAACCTTACGGAACGGAGACAAACAGAAACCATTCGCAATGGAAACATTACCATTGAAATCAATGGTAATGCCAACGGAAGATATGGTTTCCGTGTGCCTTTCCGTTGATGGGTTCCTCCGACGGAAAGGTCTAACGGAACCCACCAACGGAACTCCGACGCAGATGTGAACACACAGTTACTGTATCAATAATACAGTCAATTCAGAAGGCGGTGTACAGAGAACTATATCACTGATTTCTAGCGCGTCCAGGGGTGTTGCATGCCTTAAAGCATATGGCCCCCCTCACACCAAAAAATTATCTATATACATATACAGTTATTATATTATACCACTATACCAGATGAAATATCACCTGCATAATGTTACTGATCACAACTCACTATTATAAGACCAATACTACCAATAATAACACAATATAAGGTCCAAATAATACCGCCACACCATAAACGAAAAGTGACTGAATAATACCCCCATACTGTTACTGGATAATACCACCACACCATAACCACATAGTGACTGAATAATACCCCCATACTGTAACTGAAGAATACCGCCACACCATAACCACATAGTGACTGAATAATACCCCCATACAGTTACTGAATAATACCTCCACACCATAACCACATAGTGACTGAATAATACCCCCATACTGTTACTGAATAATACCGCCACCCCATAACCACATAGGGACTGAATGATACCCCAATACTGATACTGAATAATACCGCCACACCATAACCACATAGTGACTAAATAATAAGCCTTGATAAAGACCCATTCATGGGTTGAAAAGTTGCAAGTGTTTTTATGCTTGGTGAATAAATAAAATACACTTCTTTAGATTATCTTGTGTGCTGCAGTTCCTTTCTTCGATTGATTGTCTCCCTTGGACCTGGGATTCTTTGCTGCGTGCACCATCCATGTTTGGGGAGTTGTCCTTTCACACTGAAGAATTTTTTGTGGCTGTGCTGCTGTTTTCCTGAATGACTAAATAATACCCCTATACTGTTACTGAATAAAAAACACTATACAAAGACCAATATACCACTGTCACGTAGGGTTCGTGGACCCACTGGGCCGTTCCGCCTTGGCGGTATAGCAGCTGGACAACAGGGCGCAGGTCAAAGTCTATAGTTCATATAGGGTACCTGTGGCAGCTCCAACAGTAGCAAGGCAGGCTCGGCTGGGACTAGGCAGCGGGTAGACGTCAGGCGTGGCGTAGTAGGACAGGCGTGGAATACGGCACAGCATGACTACAGCACAGCACGGCACTTGATAAGGATAGCACGGGATACAGGTTACAGGATACACTGGGAACTTGGAAAAACACTGGGAGACCATTTGCTTAGACAAGCAAGGATACGACAAACAACACTCAGGCACTGCAGGAAGGGGCTGGACCCTACTTATAGTCCAGGGGGCTCATGGGCTAATTAACACTAAATTCCAGTGTGCACGCTGCCCCTTTAAGAGCAGGTACGAGCGTGCGTGCGCACCCTACAGGATCCGGCCGAGGTGAGTGGAAGTGAGTGCAGCCGTCAGGAGGTGAATGAACCTGACGGCCCGCAGCTATGGCATGACAACCACCATGTAGTGACCATATATTGGTAGATGCCAGTTATACGCAGGAGCTCTGCAAACCATGTAAGTGATTAAAGCACATTTATATCTAGTGACTCACTGGTGATGTCTTATCTGATTAGTCATTCACTTTCCCTTTTTTTCTCCATCCGATCCAGACCAATGTGACGACTTATTCCAGCCACGACTGGTCTCTGCAGAACTTGACACACAGAGGTGTTGGTTTCTAGGTTTTTCAGCATCCTCCCCACCTCTAAACAAACTCGTAATCCAGTGCTCCAGACAGTAATTTTTATCCCTCAGTGCTCGACACAATAAAAGTGCCTCATCAGTAACCATGCCCCTTTTGTTCCCCCACAGTAATAATGCCCCCTTTGTGCCCCTTTAGATAGCACCACACAAAGCACCCTGTAGATTGTGCCACACAAAGCACCCTGTAGATTGTGCCACACAAAGCACCCTGTAGATAGTGCCACACACAGCCCCCTGTAGGTAGCGCCACACTCCTCCCTCCTTGTAGATAGTGCCACACAGCCCCCTCTTGTATATTGTGCCACAAAGTATAGTGTATAGTGCTACACAGCCCCCCATATATAGTGTTACACAGCCCTCCCTTGTATATAGTGCTACACAGAAATCCCCCCGCATATTGCCACACAGCGCCCCCCGTTGTATATAGTGCCACACAGCGCTCCCCTTGTATATAGTGCCACACAGCCCCCCTTGTATATAGTGCCACACAGCCCCCCGTGTACATAGTGCTACACAGCACTCCCCATTGTAAATAGTGCTACACAGCTCTCCCCCTTGTATATAGTGCTACACAGCACTCCCCTTGTATATAGTGCTACACAGCGCTCCCCCTTGTATATAGTGCTACACAGAAATCCCCCCCGGATATTGCCACACAGCCCCCCTTGTATATAGTGCCACCCTGTTCCCCCTTGTATATAGTTCTACACTGCTACCCCTTCTGTATATTAAATACCTATAACTGTATGTGAAGACAAATCAAATCTCCCAAAAGGGAAAAATAATGACACCAAGTACAGTAAGTAACTTGCAAAAAATATAAATTCTTTATTACAATATACATAAGAACATGTTGGCCATCAGGACCTAAAAACCACAGACAATTAAAATATACAATGTGGAGAACATGAGGCTACTCAGAATGGCCTATATTCAACATTCAATAATATCGAACAGGGTCACTATGACAGTCATGCTATAAATGTACAGTACAAGGATAACCTACACCACAAAATGTGTCTCCAAAAAGCATGCTGAAACAGAGCAATGTAATACAGACCCTGTAAAACATAGTATACACGGGAGACTGGTAGCTAACACTGAAATCTCAGTGTAAATAAAGTGGTATAGAGACCAGGGTATCACCAAAAATCAGAGTAGGTCCCAGAAGCCATACCAACCCGTGTATTGCATATCAAGCCAAAAATGAGCTCCACAGCAAGAGGAGCTCATTTTTGGCTTGATATGCAATACACGGGTTGGTATGGCTTCTTGGACCTACTCTGATTTTTGGTGATACCCTGGTCTCTATACCACTTTATTTACACTGAGATTTCAGTGTTAGCTACCAGTCTCCCGTGTATACTATGTTTTACAGGGTCTGTATTACATTGCTCTGTTTCAGCATGCTTTTTGGAGACACATTTTGTGGTGTCGGTTATCCTTGTACTGTACATTTATAGCATGACTGTCATAGTGACCCTGTTCGATATTATTGAATGTTGAATATAGGCCATTCTGAGTAGCCTCATGTTCTCCACATTGTATATTTTAATTGTCTGTGGTTTTTAGGTCCTGATGGCCAACATGTTCTTATGTATATTGTAATAAAGAATTTATATTTTTTGCAAGTTACTTACTGTACTTGGTGTCATTATTTTTCCCTTTTGGGAGATTTGATTTGTCTTCACATACAGTTATAGGTATTTATTGTCTGTTTTTCCTTGATATGTGTGGACGTTTACTATAACGTTTATCGTTAGGTCTGGTTCTATATAGGTACTCATCCCTTCTGTATATTGCCACACAGACCCCGCAAAAAAATAAAAAAAATATTGTACTTCCCTTGCCCCGCTCCCGCGATGGATGGAGCACTGCACAGCCTCTGGTCGGGACGCATGCGCATGATGAAGTGAGTTATCACGCCGGGCTGCGCAGGGAGTCTTCCCAGTGCCTTATAGGCTGCAGGCAGGCCTAACATGGCCTGCAGCCTATAGTATTCATTTGTATCTGCGTCCTGAGGATGCAGATACAAGTGAATGTGGCTGTCGCTAGCACCAGGGCCCCCTCCGGTGCTAGCGACGCCACCAGGCATGAGGGAGCCGTGCGGTAATGATGATCCGCCACTGACTGCAGGTAACACTACTACATTATCTCTACTCAGAGAGTTATCACTGTGTTATCTGTTGTGTTACATAGGACTGCAGGTAACATCTGCTACATTATCTGTACTGTGTATATGTGTGCCTGTATGAGTATATATAGGTCTGTGTGTATATGTGTCGCTGTGCATGTATATATGTGCCTTTGTGTGTATATATTTGTATATAGTTCCTCCAGTATGTGTGGGTGTGAATATATATATATATATATATATTTATTTGTGTGTGTGTGTATATATATATATATATATATATATATATATGTATGCATTTGTGTGTGTATACATGACTCCTGTGTGTATGTGTTTTTATGTCTATATATTTACCTATGTGTATGGGAGTATATATATTTGCCTGTATGTCTAAATATGTCTTTTTGTATGTACGTATATATGTTCCAGTATGTGCGTGTATACAGGGTGGGCCATTTATATGGATACACCTAATTAAAATGGGAATGGTTGGTGATATTAACGTCCTGTTTGTGGCACATTAGTATATGGGAGGGGGGAAACTTTTCAAGATGGGTGTTGACCATGGCGGCCATTTTGAAGTCGGCCATTTTGTATCCAACTTTAGTTTTTTCAATGGGAAGAGGGTCATGTGACACATCAAACTTATCGAGAATTTCACAAGAAAAACAATGGTGGTGGGGGCGTGGCCAGCTATGGGAGAGTGAAGACGTGCTCTCTCCAGCTCCTCTCCTAGCGTTCCATTAATTGGCTGACATCCGCTCCCAGTTATGGGGAAAACCTCCAAAAAAACAAAGACAGCAGCCCCTACATGCCCCTCATCGCCCCAGCGCGATATCGGGGATTATTTCGGGCGACAACCCCAGATGCAGCTGCGGGCCACGACACGGGCCGAGGCCGGGGGTCAAGATGGCCGCCCGACCTCTCCATCTCCAACGTACCAGTGCCCAGGGCTGCCGGAGATGACATCAGGACACGCTCACTCCCCCTCTACGGTGCAGATCCTGGAGGCCTCCGACCCTCTGTCTCCTTCCCGGGCTGCGGTGGATCCTGCGGCCCGGCCGACCACGCCTGCCGTTCTCCAAGATGGCCGCCGGGACCATTCGGCGTGCGGATGCGGGCCTGCTCTGGAGAGCACGGCCCTCCTTACAGTTGCTCTGGAAGAGAGAGTGCCAGCGCAAGAGGTACCGGACCCAGAGGCACCAGATCCCCAGTCTAGCTGGGAGGCCTCGGGGGATCCCTTAGCGGCGGCCGCCGTTCTCCTGTCACCAGACCACGTGGCCTCTCAAGATGGCTGCCGCCGTTCTCCGGCGGGCCTGCATATGCCGGGACGCCACCCTCCTCCGTCACTGCTCTCATGGCCAGCGGGCCCTCTCCTTCCGGGACCCGACTCCGGCCTACTACCATCCGCTTTGGCATCCCCTGGAGTGAGAGACACCACACCTGCCCTGCCTGCAGCTCTGCAGTTGGAGGATCTATCTAGGAGGCACAGTGAGTACCGAGGCCCTGAGCCTCCCATCACCCAGCTCACTTCACACCCTATGGGACTGATAGCTCCAGTTCTCTTCCTCCCACCCAGGGACCCTGGGCTGGTGGGGGCCTCTCCCTCTTGGTCCTCTGGCTCCTCATGGCACAGCTTCCCCAGTGCCCCAACAACCATAGCCTCGACCCTGCCTATGGGATCTCCCCAGCACCCCGGGACTATGCCTGCACTACATGCCAGTGGCCAAGGTCCTCAATTGCACCCACTTCCTTCGCCTGAAGTGGATACACCAGCCAGCAGTGGATTAAGTTTTACAGACCCGTCGTCTGGATCTATGTGTGAAAATCGTCCGGCGACTCTTTCAGATATCCGCCAGCTTGTTCAATTGTTGCCCATTAGGGCTGATATGACTTCCTTTGCCAGACAGATTGTGGAAGAATGCAAGCTGGAGTTTACACAGTTTCGTGCTGAACTTTCCTCACTTTCTACTAGGGTGGACACTCTTACGCAGGATCGGGTTGCTGATAATGCCACTATTGCAGATATCCAATCTACTATCCAGCAGCATTCAGCTCAGTTGTTCACTTTGCAGCAATACCTCGATGATATTGAAAACCGTAATAGGAGGAACAACCTACGTGTTCGAGGATTGCCCGAATCTATCCCTGCGTCTGATCTGTTTTCGATTCTCTCCACCATCTTCAATACTTTACTAGGCCGTCCGCCGAATACCCATATAGAGATCGACCGGGCACATAGAGCTCTCCGCCCTGTAAGTGTCGATGATCCTCGGCCGAGGGATGTCATCTGCCGAATCCATTTTTACGCAATCAAGGACTCTATCCTGCAAAAAATCAGACGGCAGCCCATCATACTCCACCAAGGCACGCAGTTACGTATTTTGACGGATTTATCTCGACACACGCTGGCGCAAAGAGCTGCTCTCAAACCCCAGCTGGAGGTACTCCGAAACCGGGACATCATCTACAGGTGGGGCTTCCCGTTTGCCCTGATGGTCAGACAGGATGGCCGTACCTATACTGTGCGATCCCCGACCGACTTGCCTGGTTTCTTGCAGGACTTGAACCTTCCTCATGTTGCATTACCGGAGTGGCCCTCGTTGTTATCCTCTGCTGGCGGAGGATCGCGGGGGAGACGCCCGCTCTCTGGGCCTCTATCTGTGGCGGAGGGTCGCCCTCCACGTGGACCCCGCAAAAGATCTAGATGCCGACAAGAACGTGACCCTACTCCACCCATGGAGACCGCCCGTTCGGCGTGATGACCCGGATTGCCCGCTCCTGGAATTCCTCCTTTTACTTACTTACTTACTTGCTGTCTGATTTCAAGATTGCTTGTCGTTCTGAGTATTACCTTCAGATGCCTTCCAATGTCTTCCTCTCTCGTTATTTAAAGTGTGCAAATGATGTTAAGCTGTTAATACTTATATTATTGTACGCTGGGGAGTGCGGATAACTCTTATGCGTAGTTGTCACCTTCCCCCTGTATGTTTTGGACCAAATTTTTGGTCTTCCGCAATTGTGCGCTTAGTTTGTGCGGCAGTTGTTTTCTTACTGCCTTTTTTTTAACTTTATGTCTGTGTTTTTCTCTAATGCTCTGTTTTTTACTCCTAGCTTGTTTCCCTCCTCTGCTTCCCTCCTGGCGATCCTGGACTCCGATCCTTCGTGCGTTAGCCGGCATACCTCAGCGAGCCGTTTAGTCTGCATCCATGGCTGACCTTACTATTGCCTCCTTCAATGTGAAGGGGCTGAATGTTCCTGAAAAGCGGGCGCAAATCTTACACCATCTACACAAGCGTAAGGTACACATTGCATGCTTCCAGGAAACACATTTTAAGGAGGGACATACCCCTACTATCAAGCACAAACACTACACTACGTGGCATTTCAGTAATAATCCCCTTTCCAGATCGTGTGGAGTTGCCATAGCTCTCCACAAGTCCCTCCCCCATCAGGTTGTCAATCTTGTTGTGGATCCCGACGCGAGATACATCATCTTAGTGCTTAATATTGGTGGGAGGGAATTCACGGTGATTAACGCTTATGCTCCTAACCAGGGTCAGGTGCCCTTCATTCTCCAACTTATAGAAGCCGCCCTTCCGGTGGTCCGGGGGACTGTGGTGCTGTGTGGAGACTTTAACCTTACTTTGGATCCGACGGTGGATAATTCTACTGGTCGCTCTAGTGTTGCATATGGTGCTATTAGGCGGGCGAGGCGTGCTCTCCTACAGCTTCAACTTTGTGATGCATGGCGCATTCAACATCCCACTGATAAGGATTATAGTTTTTACTCCCATCCGCATGGCACCTACAGTCGCTTGGATTACATTTTCCTTCAGCAACATGCTCTCCCCTGGGTAGCCTCTACGTCCATTGGCAGTATCCTGTGGTCTGACCATGCCCCGGTATATTGTACCTTACATCTCCCCTTCATCACTAAAGGCCCCTGGACTTGGAGACTGAATGAGTCCCTGCTCCTGGATGGGGTGTGCCATGCTGATTTGCTTCAAACGGTGGAGAATTTCACTCATTCTAGGGGTATTTTGCCCAGGTCCTCTCCGCTTCCTCTCTTCTCCCTCTAACCTCCATCTGCCCCAATGCCGTGCCCTCCACTCGCCGTATATATGAATATGCCCAGTTAAAACAATTTTATGGAGCAGTTAACCGACGCGCACATCTTCACCGGTTGTTGACTGACTTTGAGCGCCTAAGTGTCTCCGCCCAGCCCCCTACCCATACCATATCCACAATATATAAATTACTCCTTTCACAGCGTTCCCAACAACTCCCCTCCTTCTGCGGGGCCTGGGAGAGAGAATTACATAATACATTTACTGATGCACAATGGAAGCAGTGTTTCTCCCTCTCACAAAAAGCCTCTATAGCCATTAGGGCCCAGGAAACTAGTTACAAAATTGTCTCTAGATGGTACCGGGTCCCGGCTGCGCTTCATAAATGGTATCCGTCTGTGCCTGACAATTGTTGGCATTGTGGTGCTGTGGGAGGTTCCATGTCTCATGTTTGGTGGAGCTGCCCCTTGTTGAGGAGTTTTTGGGATGCGGTACTTAAATTGATATTGGAGGTTACTGGAGTCTCTGTCCCCAACTCTCCGGAAGCAGCTCTTTTATTCATGTTCCCGATGCCAATACACGTTTATAAAAGCTCCCTAACTAGACATCTCCTTCAGGCGGCAAAGTCGGTGATCCCGCGCAGGTGGAAAACGGCAATACCCCCAACATTAGATGAGTGGTTTCGGGAAGTGGCCTTGATACAGCGAATGGAACACCTGGTGGCTCACTCCCCGGCAGCTGTGGTAAAATTCACGTCTACATGGTCTCCTCGGATAGTGTTTCTTTCTTCTCCTTCCTATCTCACGGCTGTAACCTGAGTCGGCCTATGCCCCTGTGAAGTGTACTGCGGCTCCTGCTCGCTGCTTTTTTTCACTCATAATACCCCGGAACTGGAGTCCAGGATCCCCTTGTCCTCTCCCCTCCCTCTCTTGGGGCTTTTTTCTATACTTTCTCTTCCCCTGTCTAGGGTAATGTGCCTCTCCTTCTCTGTTTGAATTAAGTGGCCTCACTGTACCTCCTGATGTTATGCCTCTAGGATTATTCATGCTACTGTTGTATACTGACCATTGTCTTTTATATTGAGATGTGATGCACATTATTGATTTTTATTTTTTTTTGTTTGTTTTTGCTTTGGTCCACTGACCTTGTTTGTTGTTTTTATTTAAGGTGTGGAGGCCTTCCCTCCACTATGTTTTGTAATTTTGTGTTCTGAAACTCAATAAACAATTTTTAATAAGAAAAAAAAACAATGGTGTGCTTGGTTTTAACGTTACTTTATTCTTTCATGAGTTATTTACAAGTTTCTGACCGCTTATAAAATGTGTTCAAAGTGCTGCCCATTGTGTTGGATTGTCAATGCAACCCTCTTCTCCCACTCTTCACACACTGATAGCAACACTGCAGAAGAAATGCTAGCACAGGCTTCCAGTATCCGTAGTTTCAGTTGCTGCACATCTCGTATCTTCACAGCATAGACAATTGCCTTCAGATGACCCCAAAGATAAAAGTCTAAGAGGGTCAGATCGGGAGACCTAGGGGGCCATTCAACTGGCCCACGACGACCAATACACTTTCCAGGAAACTGTTCATCTAGGAATTCTCGGACCTGACACCCATAATGTGGAGGTGCACCATCTTGCTGGAAAAACTAAGGGAACGTGCCAGCTTCAGTGCAAAAAGAGGGAAACACATCATCATGTAGCAATTTCAGATATCCCATGGCCTTGAGGTTTCCATTGATGAAGAATGGCCCCACTATCTTTGTACCCCATATACCACACCATACCATAAATGTTTGTGTTCAAACAGTCTTGGAGGGATCTATCCAATGTGGGTTAGTGTCAGACCAATAGCTGTGGTTTTGTTTGTTAACTTCACCATTCACATAAAAGTTTGCCTCATCGCTGAACAAAATGTTCTGTGTAAACTGAGGGTCCTGTTCCAATTTTTGTTTTGCCCATTCTGCAAATTCAGTGCGCTGATCTGGGTCATCCTCGTTGAGATGCTGCAGCAGCTGGAGTTTGTAAGGGTGCCATTTGTGAGTAGCTAATATCCGCCGAAGGGATGTTCGACTGATGCCACTCTCCAGTGACATGCGGCGAGTGCTACGCTGTAGGCTCTTGCTGAATGAAGCTAGCACAGCCACTGATGTTTCTTCATTAGTGACAGTTTTCATGCGTCCACATTTGGCCAAATCCAACACTGAACCAGTTTCACGAAACTTGGCAAGCAGTTTGCAAACTGTAGCATGGGAGATGGGTGGTCTCGTAGGGTGTCTTGCATTGAAATCTGCTGCAATGACCCGGGTACTGTGTTCACCAGACATCAACACAATTTCTATCCGCTTCTCACGTGTTAACCTCTGCAACATGTCAATGGCTGTAAACAAAGAAAAGCTTGTAAATAACTCATGAAAGAATAAAGTAACGTAAAAACCAAGCACACCATTGTTTTTCTTGTAAAATTCCCGATAAGTTTGATGTGTCACATGACCCTCTTCCCATTGAAAAAACTAAAGTTGGATACAAAATGGCCGACTTCAAAATGGCCGCCATGGTCAACACCCAGCTTGAAAAGTTTCCCCCCTCCCATATACTAATGTGCCACAAACAGGAAGTTAATATCACCAACCATTGCCATTTTATTTAGGTGTAGCCATATAAATGGCCCACCCTGTATATGTGCTTATTTTTTTTATTTGTGGAGGGCAGCAATAGAGAGTCCTGCACAGGGCGCCATTCAACCCACGGCTGGCCCTGTCTGCAGGTCTCTCAACAGTAACAAGAACTGCAAACATAAGGTCATCTGACCTTATGTCTGAAGGTCCTTTTTCATGACATACACAATGCAGATTTATCGTGGTTTTTGCCACTATTTGTATGGCACTATTACTATGGGTATGCCACTATTACTATGACAGAGACTGCCTCTAAAGTAAAGGAGGGAGATACATTTAAAACTAAAATAGGGGTTTTGTACCCGGCGCTATAGCGACGTCATACGTTACACAATGTACACTAATTTGGCATTTCTATGCATGGTGAAATTTGTGGATTCATTTTTGGTAAATATTATTCATTGAAATAACTACAACTCTGCAAATAAGTGGAGCAACATTTTATATCGACATCAGGCATCCATCCACTCTGTATGCCCAGAAAAAAGACTTGTGGGCACTGAATCATACTGTGCATGAATGACAGTGCCCTTGAATCAATTATATTGCTTTAGCAATTTTTCTGTTCCGACAGAAGTGGTTCTTTTGTGGTTACGCCTCATTTGAGGGCACCTGAAAGCGTTCTGACAACTCCCACACAATATTTTTCTCAATGTCGCTATCTCACTCCCCTTTCTTCACCACACACAGGCTATTTTGAGACCGCTGTATTTCATCTTATTGCATCTACGTGTCCCTGTGCCCACACTCTCCCCTGACGCACTTCCCTCCACCCACGGCCTAGGAGATGCTCTTGCTGCCAATTCTCAAGTTCTCTCCCCACCCACGGCCTTTCCTCCCTGTGGGACCCCCCCAAACATCCACAAGTCAGAGAAGAATAGAAGGAGGAGAGCAGTGAGAGAGAGGCTTCAATTATAAAACACTGTGTGGGCTTCTAAATAATGTGTATTTTCTATCATTGTCACGTTTCCAAACTATGTAAACTTATAGCCAGCGAGGCATGTACTCAGTGTTAACCCTTAGATAGCAGGAATATATAAAGATGATTCAGACACACGGAGTCCTTAATGCTGTGGCAATTCTGCATTGTAATGCTAATGATAATAATTGAGCTAATTCAAGACTTCCAAGCAGCTCTTCTTTTTATTTGAATGAGCATTATACATTACAATCAGGGGTGGGAATTAAATTTTTAACAACAGGTTTACTTTGCGTGCAGGATTCCCACAGTGTAGCACGCCGCAGAAAATTATTCCTGCCCTAATAATCAATAAAAACAATATTCCAAGGACACTATAAATTGATTTGGAATCTAAAAAGATATTTATGTATATAACAGGAATAGCCTATACATTTTCCAAACTTGTGTGCCCCCCCACTTAAAATTTGAAAACTTGTTTCACACTATTAATATAATGACATGTACATACTGAACCTACTAACACTCACTACATTACTTATCCATTATTTACTTACAGATAGACTGTGCACTGCAAGAATGGGGGAAGATATCTGCGGTGCACACAACATGCAAATCTCCTAGCCTTTTTTACACCATTTAAATACAATGAATGTAATAATAGAGTATCAGATCCAAGCTTAACTCATACAGTATATAAAGCGCCAGACCTAAGCTCAGTACATAAATACAGTACCAGAACTAAACTCATAACATAAATAAAGTACCAGAACCAAGCTCAGTACAAAGATACAGCACCAGAACCAAGTTCAGTGTCATGGCTCTGAGAGGCAGCTGGCCAATTACAGTCAATAGGAATTTTATAACAAGTGTACCTGTAATGACGGGGGGTAGGGAAACGGACAAGTGAGCCCTAGTCTACCCGCCACTCTGTCCCTGCCTACTTGCAACGACCCGCCCTAGGCGACGGGGTACAACTGGGCGGCGGTCCCTGCGCTCAGTAAGTGCACGACAAACACGACAAACATACAAGGGAATACAAGCAAGGGAAAGGGGCAGTTGCCCACGGCAACACCGTGAGCAACCAGAGTGGGAACGAGCCGAGTCAAGCCAGGAGTGTGCGAGGTACCAAACGAAGAGCAGAAGAGTAGTCAGTAAGCCAGGGTCTGTATGGAGCAGGATCAAAATAGAAGGAGCTGTAGCTGGGCCAGGAAACCACACGAAAAGAATCACAAGCACCGAGGGACAGGAAGGGCAGGCTTAAATAGACCAAGGGCGGGAGCTAGCTGAGTCTGGCCAGGTTGCGATAGGCTCTCCCACTCCTAAGCCTGCCAGCCTGAGTGGTGGAAGCTGGAGTCAGTCTCAAGGATGTAGATTCAGGTGCTGACTGATTAATTATGGGAGTTAACCCCGAAGCTGTGCCTGGCAGATCCTTTACAGTACCTGTATAGCAGTCCTGATAGACACGTGACGTAGCAGGTTCTAGGTGTAGTAGACACTCTGGCACAGATAGCACGTGGCATAGATGAGACTCAACGTTGCATATGACAGTTAGCGAGGCAGGTGACACTCAGCATAGCAGATGACACTTTAGCGAGGAAGGTGACACTCAGCATAGCAAATGACCCTTAGCGAGGCAGATTATGATGAACATGACTCCAACAATAGACTTTGCCCAGGAACAAACACAGCAACAGGATTCGGGAAACAGGATACGGGAACACTGGGAACAGGATACAATTAAGGGACCATTTGCTTAAACTAATATGGGAAGAAAACAACAATGCTCAGGCAAGAATTGGAAGGGTAGAGCACTTTTTATAGTCCGGGGTGATTTGGGAATTGTTTTGGAAACTTTTTACCGATGTGACCCTTTAAGACCGGGGACGAGCGCACGCGCAACCTAGGAGAGACTGCAGGGCAGTACGGCCGTGTGTGCTGACGTCTCTGGGGAGGAAGATGCCAAAATAGCTCAGAGGTCTGCAGTCGTGGCCGTCGGGAGGTGAGAGAAGGTGGCGGTCCGCGACCGCGGCCCTTACATTCAGTACACAAATACAGCACAAGAACAAAGCTCATGACATAAATAAAGTACAAAAATCAAGCTCAGTACATATATACAGTACCAGAACAAAGCTCAGTAAATAGATACAGCACCAGAACACAATTCAGTACATAAATACAGCACCAGAACAAAGCCCAGTACATAAATAAAGCACTAGAACCCAGCGCAGTACATCAGTACATTAAAAAAAAAGCACCAGAACCAAGCTCGGTACATAAATACAGCACTAGAATCAACCTCAGTGCATATATACAGCACCAGAACCAAGCTCAGTGCATATATACAAAACCAGACCAAAGCTCAATACATAAATACAGTATCAGAACAAAGCTCATAACATAAATACAACACAGTACATAAATAAAGCACCAGAATCAAGATCACTACATAAATACAAGACCGGAACCAAGCTCAGTACATAAACAGAGTACAAGATTCAAGATTATAACATAAATACAGAACCAAGCTTAGTACAAATGCGACGTTTCGGTCACAAATTACCTTCATCAAGCACTGCAAGGATAGACTGGAGCGGTAAATAGCTATGGTGCTATGGAAGAGTGTCTGGCAGCGTAGAGAGCGCTAGCTATTTGTATACCTTAAGCCTTATATACACTGGGCTGTCGGGAAGGGGTTCCCGCAAAGAACAGTACAGTTACGTTGCGGTGCTAGTGCGGGCCCAAGAGCTGAGCCTGCACCATCCCCGCCGGGTGTCAGCTGTATGTTGCAGCTGACAACCTGCAGTAACGGTCAGGACCAGAGCTAGTCTCCGATTCGGCCGATTAACTTCTCAGATGCTGCGCTCAATAGAGATTGCAGCACCTGAGGGGTTTTTAGCCACCGGTATCCCAGCTTTGTGATCACTGGGCTGCCAATAACTGCAATAGCAACTGGAGGCCTAATACTAGCCTCCCAGTCTGTCGGCTATGGAAGCCTCCTAAAAGGCTTCCGTAGCCGACAGAAAGATGGCGCCGGCTCAGGAGCTGAGCCGGTGTCATCAGTGGTGGTTGTTAGCTGTATGTTACAGCTGACACCCTGCTATAATAGCAGGGACCGGAGCTAGCTCCGATTCCTGTCATTAACCACTTAGATGCAGCAATCAAAAGCGATTGCTGCAGCTTAGTGGTTTGTAGCAAATCGGCAGCCTTGCTACTATGGCAACAGGAGGCCTAACAATGGCCTGCTGCTCTGCCGATTACGGAAGCTGATTAGGCCCTGCCCAGAGGCGGAGCCTAATCGTCTTGTTGTCAGTGAACAACTGACAGTTCTAATACATTGCAATGTATTAGATTAGCACTCAAACAGTTGGACCTTCAAGTCCCCTAGTGGGACTAAAAAAAAGTGTACATTTTTAAAAAAAATAGTTAAACTAAAGTTTCAAGTAATAAAATAAAACACTATCGCCCCTTTTCCCTTATCAAGTCCTTTATTATTGAAAAAATTAAACCAAACATCTTTGGTATCGCCGTGTCCGCAACGGACTGAACTATAAAACTATTGTTATTTGTCCCTCTTGGTGAACGCTGTAAAAAAAATCCTAAAATACAATGCCCGAATTACTGTTTTATGGACACTTTGGCTTCCAAAAATTGGAATAAAAAGTGATCAAAAAGTTATATATATACAAAAATGATACCTATAAAAACTATAGCACGTCTCGCAAAAAACAAGCCCTCATACAGCTCCATCGACAAAAAAAATTATGGCTTTCAGAACATGGTGAGAGAAAAAATACATTCTTTTCACAAAAGTAATTTTATTGTGCAAAAAATTGTAAACCATAAAAAAGTGCTAGAAGTTTGGTATTGCTGGAATCGTACTGACCCACAGAATAAAGTTAATGCATAAATTTATAATGCACCTCAGGGTGCAGATACAGTTGAACCCAATACTGAAGCAGGGAATCCTCAGCTCCCTGCTTCAGCATTTGTTCAGAGCAGAGGGAGCTCCTCCGCTCACCGAGGACTCCCCGGGCACAGCGCTACTTTAAGCGCTGTGCCCGGGGAAGCCTTTGACTTCACTGTCCATATATGGACAGTGACGCCAGTGGCTACTGATTGAGCCAAATCCCAGTTGCCAATGATCTGGCCAGGGATTCCACTCCTAAAGGAAACCCCTGAGGTCACTGTCCAGAGTCGGCAACGGGGATTCCGCTCAAGGAGTAATCACTGACGTCACTGTCCATATAGGGTCAGTGAAATCAGGCTTTCCCTCTAGGAATCCCCGGCCTTTGCTCTGGCTGGGGATTCTGTTCCTAGAGGGAGTCCCAATGGCGCTATCTACAGGGAGGGTGGCGCTATCTGCAGAAGGGGTTGTGTGGCACTCTCTATGAGGGGGGCTGTGTGGCTGTAATGCCCATGGCCGCAGGCCGTCAGGTTTACTCACCTCCTGACGGCCGCAGCCATGGATTAGTGAGTGCTGGCCTGCTTTTCCTCCTCAGGAGATGGCAGCAATCACTTCCGCTTCACTCGGCCATGTCCAGTAGGGTGTGCGCGCACGCTCGTGCCCGCTCTTAAAGGGCCAGCGCATGCACCTGAATTAAAGACCAAATTCGCCCATGAGCACCCTGGACTATAAGAAGGGCCCTTCCCCTTCCTACATTCCCGAAGCATTGTTGTCGTTTACCTATGTTCGTCTCTGCAAATGGTCCCTAAGTGTTTCCTTGTTCCCAGTGTTCCCGTTCTTGCTACCTGCATCCTGTGTCCCGTGCGATCCAGAACCAAATGTCATATAGAGTTGGAGTCGTGCTGCGCTGAGTACTACGCCTGTCCTGTTACACCACACCTGGTGTCTGCCTGCTGCCAGAGTCCCATCCGAGCCTGTTTTGCTACTGTCCGAAGTTACCACAGGTACACCTATTTGAACTATAGACTTTAACCTGTGTCCTGTGGCCAGCTGGCATACCGTTAAGGTGGTATGGCCCAGTGGGTCCACACACCCAACGTGACAGTGGCACTCTGTACAAGGGGAGGTGTGTGGCACTCTGTACAAGAGGGGGTTGTGTGGCACTGTGTACAAGAGGGGGCTGTGTGGCACTCTGTACAAGGGGGGGGCTGTGTGGCACTCTGTACAATGGGGGGGCTGTGTGGCACGCTGTACAATGGGGGGCTGTGTGGCACACTGTACAAGGGGGGGCTGTGTGGCACTCTGTACAAGGGGGGGCCGTGTGTGGCACTATATACAAGAGGGGGTGTTTGGCGCTTTCTGCAGGGGGCTGTGTGTGCTGGGATGTCTACAGGGGGCTCAAATGGGTCATTATTAATGTGTGGGGGCACAGTTACTGAGGGGAAACTTTTATTGTGTCGAGAACTGAGGGATAATTATTACCATCTGGGGCACTGTGGATTAACATAAATGTAACTATTCCTTAACAGTTAAGCGAGCTGTTACATTTATAGTCTTACAATTACAATGGGCCCTTTGAAGGCAACCAGAAGGCTGATGTGGCCCTAGGTGAAAATGAGTTTGACACCCCTGTATTAGAAAATGATGAACATGGGCTATATGTCCTGAGTACCATCTAATCAAACGAAAATAGTCAATTCCTCCCCCTTTTTTTTTTTCCTTCTGCCACCACTTGCACAGGGTTGGGAGGGGGGGGGGGGGGGTATAATATATAAAATGTTTGTATACTACTTGTAATGGTCATTGATGGCTGATATATCGTTTTGTTTTGGTCTTCTTTTCATGCAAATAATAAAAGATGAATAGATTAAAAAAAAAACAAAAAAAACATAAAGATGTAAATACTTTAAATTCGGTATTTCAGAAGTTTCTTGGGGGGACGGGCACCGAGAGTAGCTTTGAAGAATCTACAAAAAAATATACAAATGGAAGGGGTTTCTTTCCTGGATATTAGAATGTATAACATTGCTTGTATCGCTAGATGCATGATTCAGTGGATTAACGGTGGGAATAAGTTTTCTGACACAGATCTAGAGGTACAGCAGATCTATAAAGCACATTAAGACTCCTTTTACATGAAAAGCCTTAGAAAAATGCAGCGATACATAAGTCTTCGATTCTTGTAAGAGACACTCGAGCAGTCTGGAAAATACTGAGAAACAAAAAATTCATCTGCCAGCCAATGTTTAAGAATTCTTGGATATAAGTGAATATTTAAAGAGGCTCTGTCACCAGATTCTCAAACCCCTATCTCCTATTGCATGTGATCGGCGCTGCAATGTAGATAACGGCAACGTGTTTTTTCTTAAAAAAACGTTCATTTTTGGCCAAGTTATGAGCTATTTTATATTTATGCAAATGAGCTTTGAAATGGACAACTGGGCGTTTTTTTTCGTTATGTCCAACTGGGCGTGTTTATGTGTATGACGCTGACCAATCAGTGACCAGTCAGCATCATACACTCCTCAGCATCTGCACGCTCCTCTCCTGAAATATTCTGTGCTGCTGTGAACTCTGCTCTTACCATTACGTAGCTCTCAGTCTGTTACCTCTTCTCCCCTCCGGTCCTCAATAAGACCTTCACATGATTGGCAAGTCACCACCCCGCACAAGATCCTACTGCACGGCTGATAGCCGTCAGCTGTATAGCTAACAGCACGGTTGTGTTGGAAGCGCGCCCTGCTGTGTCTCACTTAGCAGCTGGGTGTGTTCCCCTCATCTAGCTGCTACGTTCTATCCTGACCGCCGGTGAATTCTCCGTGCGGTCTTCGCAGTGCTGCTACCCCGTTTACCTATGGGAGCAGAACGCGGCTCCTGAAATACTCTGTGCTGCCTTAAACTCTGTGGACAGGTCAGGATCCCGTTTTTTTAAAATGCTGCTGGGGAACCCGCTTGATCCACTATATAAGGCTGCGCCTCCATCCTCTTCTGCCCCAGTCACTTATTCCCAAGCACTGTAAACTTTCAGATTGGTTGCGCTGTGAATATTCGGAGAACGTGATTGGTTTATGTGCAGGGTAATGAACATACAGACAAGCAGTAGAAGACTGAATTCAATGAAATGCTCAGCCCTTAGTCAGTCTTCTACTGCTTGTCTGTATGTTCATTGCCCTGCACATAAACCAATCACGTTCTCCGAATATTCACAGCGCAACCAATCTGAAAGTTTACAGTGCTTGGGAATAAGTGACTGAGGCAGAAGAGGATGGAGGCGCAGCCTTATATAGTACATCGAGCGGGTTCCCCAGCAGCATTTAAAAAAAACAGGATCCTGACCTGTCCACAGAGTTTAAGACAGCACAGAGTATTTCAGGAGCAGCGTTCTGCTCCTGTAGGTAAACGGGGTAGCAGCACTGCGAAGACTGCACGGAGAATTCACCGGCGGTCAGGATAGAACGTAGCAGCTAGATGAGGGGAACACACCCAGCTGCTAAGTGAGACACAGCAGGGCGCGCTTCCAACACAACCGTGCTGTTAGCTATACAGCTGACGGCTATCAGCCGTGCAGTAGGATCTTGTGCGGGGTGGTGACTTGCCAATCATGTGAAGGTGTTTTTGAGGACAGGAGTGGAGGAGAGGTAACAGACTGAGAGCTACGTAATGGTAAGAGCAGAGTTCACAGCAGCACAGAATATTTCAGGAGGAGCGTGCAGATGTTGAGGAGTGTATGACGCTGACTGGTCACGGATTGGTCAGCGTCATACACATAAACACGCCCAGTTAAAAACACAATACACGCCCAGTTGGACATAACGAAAAAAAAAAACGCCCAGTTGTCCATTTCAAAGCTCATTTGCATATATATAAAATTGCTGATAACTTGGCCAAAAATGAACGTCTTTTAAAAAACAAAACGTTGCTGTTTCTACATTGCAGCGCCGATCACATGCAATAGGAGATAGGGGTTTGAGAATCTGGTGACAGAGCCTCTTTAAAGGTAAAATAATAGAGGAATAGAGCAGAGATTTGAACTGTTATTTGCTGGAGGAAGTCATAAAATATTGTATGCTCAGAGGTTGCGGAGATGCAGTGGAAAATTAATGTTACGGCATATAGAATATTTAAAATGCCATTTGAAAACTGTATTTTTAACTATAGACAGGAATGTCCTAAATGTTGGACATAGAGAGCGGATATAATCCACTGTTTTTGGGATTGCCTATGGGTTCTTGTGGAGAAATATTTATGCTATATACTTGGAGTAGATCTTTATTTGGATCAATGGCTGTTTGTTGTATTTTTAAGGGAAAAAGAAAAATAGACACCTAGAAGATTTAATACATCTTATGGCCCTAGCTGTAAAAATTTTTATTCCTGGCCGAATGGGTTTCTACACATCTTCCATCCATTGTACAAGTGAAAAATAAATAAATAAATAAATAAAGAGAAATGCTCTATATGCAGTGGATTGATAAAATCAGAGAAGTGAGAGAGAGCCATAGGGAGAACTGGAAAAAAATTGGTAACCAGTGGTAAATAGGAGTTTCTCGGAAGAGGAAATAAAAGAGCTGTATGATCGCAACTGAGATGGAATATCTCATATACCTATATAGAGAGATTAGGGAGGGAGGGGTAGGGGGGAGGAAGAAACGCGGGACGGGAGGTTGGAAGTGATATGTTATTTGTATTGTATAGAGGACACTGGACTATGTCATTTTAAGTACCTAAAAAAAAAAGTAATAAAGCATATTAAAAAAACAAACAAATATCTTTTGGTCTGTTACGATGCAGCTGATTAAATAGGTAATTTCACCATATCACAGAAATGTTACATGCAGGGCCGGCCTTAGGGGTGTGCAACCTGTGCCATTGCACAGGGTGCATCACTCCAGCAGGTCGAAGTGGGCGCTGAGCTGGCTCCCTGTCCCTGCTTGTGTTTGAAAAGCGTCCGGGCCCGGCAACTCAGCAGCTGCTTCCCGCCCGGAAGACGGGACGGGCCTCCCCATGGCCAACGGCGCTGCTAGCAGCCACTGCTAAAGCGGTAGCGACGCCACATTCAATAGTTTCTGCGTCATTAGGACACAAATACTATTGAACACTATAGCGGAGCAGTGGGGTATCTACTAGCGGCACTGTAGCTCCCTGTAGGGCAACTTCTGGAGTGGAATTCTCGGTCACAGCGTCGGCAACGCTGTGGACGGGGATCCCACTTCAGGAGTTGCCCCAGATGTCACTGTCCATATATGGACAGAGACATCAATCGCTCCGTACAGCAGTAGAATCCACGGCCACAGGGGGATTCCACTCCTTCAGGGAGCTACAGTGGGGTTATCTACAGGAAGGGGGGTGCTATCTACAAGGGGGCTGTGTGGCACTATCTACAAGGGGGTGCCTGGCACTACCTAAAAGGGGCCCGTGTGGCACTACCTACAAGGGGCTGTGTGGCACTACCTACAATGGGGCTGTGTGGCACTACCTACAAGGGGGCTTTGTGGCACTACCTACAGGGGGCTCTGTGGCACTACCGACAAGGGGGCTGGGTGGCACTACCTACAAGGGGTCTATATGGCACTACCTACAGGGGGCTGTGTGGCACTACCTACAAGGGGGCTGTGTGTCACTACCTACAAGGGGCTGTGTGCCACTACCTACAAGGGGCTGTATGGCACTATCTACAGGGGGCATCTGTGAGTGGCGGGCTGATGGTAATTTTAGTGAGTGGCGGGCTGATGGTCATTTTACTGTGAGTGGTGGACTGATGGTCATTTTACTGTGAGTGGCGGGCTGATGGTTATTTTAGTGTGAGTGGGGGCTGATTTTTTTTTTCCAGGGGTGCCTCGAGTACGAAAAGGTTGGGAAACTCTGCTTTACACACATATTTTGGCTCAAAAGTACGGCGCACAGCATTAATAAATCTGGCACATTTTACAACTCCTCTTAGCCACACCCCCTAAGAGGTAAATTTGGCGCATGACATGAATGGCAGATTTTTCGTGCAACTTAAATCTGAATTTTAATGCATTTTATTTTGTAAATCTCCCCCAATATGTCTATCGATATATAAAAACCATAATCTTCATATACTTTATGTTGCATCAAAATTATAGTAAATTCACAGTAGACAAAACAAAAATTTAAGTGTACCTCTGATGATGTTCACAGTGGCGATTACCCTTACAGGTTTAAATCGGACATTGGGATACACACCCAGGAAAGTGGGTAATCCCATTGCCTAGGCAACCATACAACGCCAATAGTCTTTCCTGAGCCTCTCGCCATTGTTTTTTAACATCTGGCAGGATGCGCCGCTGTCAACATATTTGAAGGTACACTTTAATTCCTCATATTTTTTTATTTCTTTTTTATTCCCATGCAATATTTTCAATAAGAAATAATTTTTTTGTAATTCTCCCAAGCCATGACATCAAATTCAAGAACAATAATCAGATAATAGATACTTTTTAGTTGTAGATATTTCCCTGTCTATGGAGACAACGCCCTTTAGAAGCTAGGCTTGATAAGAAAAAAAGCCAGCCACTTGGTACAAATCCAAAGACGAGTAGCAGCAGGAAAAGTTTACTCATGTCTAAAAGCATACAAAACGCTATGAACTAGAAAAGATACAAAACAAAAAATATATCAGGATTAAAGTTAAATGCAATTACATAAAACATATTTTTATATTTGGCATAAATTACTATAATTCAGGAATGAAGAATAAACCCTGGGGTTTATGATTCATGCGGTGTCAAATATCTTTTGCTTTAAGCAAACATTATTCTACTTAATTATAAAATGTAATTACTGATTTCAGCAATTCACTATTTTGTTGGGCTGTTTTAGCTAATAGGAGAATGGACCTGTCCCCAATCTATACTGCCCTTATATAGGGTCCAACAGTCTGATGACAGATCCGCTTTTACCCCTTCAGGACTGAGCCTGTTTTGGCCTTGAGGACAAAGCCGATTTTATCAAATCTGACGTGTCAATTTACGTGGTAATAACTTTGGAATGCTTTTACCTATCCAAGCGAATATGAGAACGTTTTCTTGTGACACATTGTACTTTATGTTAGTGAAAACATTTGGTCAATAAATTCAGTATTTATTTGTGAAAAACACCAAAATTGAGAAAATGTGCAAAAATTAGCATTTTTCTAAATTTAAATGTAGCTGCTTATAAAACAGATAGTAATACCACACAAAAGTTACTAGTTAACATTTCCTATATGTCTACTTTATGTTTCCATCGTTTTTTTGAACATTCTTTTATTTTTCTAGGACGTTACAAGACTTAGAACTTTAGCAGCAATTACTCACATTTTCAAGAAAATTTCAAAAGGCTATTTTTTAGGGACCAGTTGAGTTCTGAAGTGGCTTTGAGGGCCTTATATTTTACATAGACCCCATGAATCGCCCCATTTTAAAAACTGCACCTCTCAAAGTATTCAAAACAGCATTCAGAAAGTTTCTTAACCCTTTAGGCTTTTCACAGGAATTAAAGCAAAGTACAGGGGAAGTTTACAAATTTCATTTTTTTTGCCAAAATTCATTTGTAATAAAAAAAAATCTGTAAAACAAAAAGTTTTACCAGAGAAACGCAACCCAATATTTATTGACCAGATTCTGCCGTTTTTAGAAATACCCCACATGTGGCCCTAGTGTGCTATTGGACTGAAACACAGGCCTCAGAAACAAAGAAGCACCTACTGGATTTTGGGGCCTCCTTTTTTTAGAATATATTTTAGGCACCATGTCAGGTTTGAAGCGTTCTTGTAGTGCCAAAACAGTGTAAACCCCACAAAAGTGACCCTGTTTTGGAAACTACACTCTTCATCGAATTAATCTAAGGGTATAGTTAGCATCTTGATCCCACAGGTCTTTTGCTCTATTTATTGGAGTTAGTCTGTGAAAGTGAAAATCTACTTTTTTTTCTGAAAAAACATAGAAATTGTAAGGAATAAAGAAGCACCCCAAAATTTGTAAATCAATTTCTCCCGATGACGGCAAGACCCATATGTGGTAATAAACTGCTGTTTGGACCCACAGCAGGGCTCAGAAGGGAAGGACCACCATTTGGATATTGGAGCGCAGATTTTGCTGGAATGGTTTTCGGGTGCCATGTTGCGTTTGCAATGCCCTGGGGGGACCAAAACAGTGGAAACCCCCCAAAAGTGACCCCAAGGAATTTTTCTAGTGGTATAGTTAGCATTTTTACCCCACAGGTTTTCTGCTGAATTTAGTGGAATTAGGCTGTGAAAATGAAAATCTACTTTTTTTCTTAAAAAAAGATAGAAATGTTTAATTTTTACAAGGAATAAAGAAGCACCCCAACATTAGTACAGCAATTTCTCCATATGGCAATACGCCATATGTGGTAATAAACTGCTGTTTGGACCCACAGAAGGGCTTAGAAGGGAAGAAATTCTATTTGGCCTTTGGAGCTCAAATTTAGCTGAAATGGTTTTCGGGTGTCATGTTGCATTTGCAAAGCCCCAGAGAAACCGAAACAGTGGAAACACCCCAAAAGTAACCCCATTTGGAAAACTACACCCCTTAAGGAATCTAGGAGTATAGTGAGCATTTAGACCCCACAGGTCTTTTGCAGAATTGATTCAAATTAGGCCGTGAAAATGAATATGTTAGGAAAAGTCTGTTCCTTTAAGATCGCCTTGGTCACTGATCTAGCTTCTGGGCGGTTCTGGTTTTACTTTGGGCCTATCTATCTTCTCTGTCTTTCTCACTATTAGAGGTAAGGCCGGAGTATTTATACCTGGCTTCCTCCACATGTTCTTTGCTTATGATTTACTTGTCTTCAGGTGTTTTGATCAAGCTTTTGACTATACCCTATACCTTTAACTTCTGGACTTCTTGGAAACTGACCTTGCCTCTGGATAAACCCTTGTTTACTGATTTGGAATATCTGCTTCCGGCTGGTTTTGACCTCTGCTATACCTGATATCCACTGCTTTCTGATTTGGATTTTCTGCTTTACCCTCTGGCTGTCTGGTTATCCTGTTCAGATTTGCAGGCATTGCTTCTTATCCAACACTCAACTCTGTTAAAACAAACTGGGTTCTATGCAGCAAAAACCATCCTACCTTGGGGTCGGCTCTGGAGAAAACCATAGAGTAGCCTTAGACTCTGTCGATCAGAGTTGTGACAAACTTGAGGTTGCGGATGCATTTGCACGCTCACTCCCCGGCAGTCTCCTGCAGCCTTTGGGGAATAGCTCGCATAGCAATTCCATTACAGAATTGTAATGAATCTGGGTAGGGAGATGGACAGGTGAGCCCTAATCTACCCGCAACTCGGTTCCTGCCAACTTGCACGGCCCGTCCTAAGTGACGGCATACAACTGGGCGACGGTCCCTACTCTGAATAAGTGCAAGACAGACAACACAAGACAAGGGCACACAGAAGCAAAGGGGGAAATTGGGGCAGTTGCCCACGGAAACACCGTGAGCAACAGGCAGTAGTGAACGAGCCAGTCAAACCAGGAGAGTACGTAGTAGCAAAAACAGAGCAGGAGAATAGTCAGTCAAGCCAGGGACAATAAGTAACAGCGGTCAATCAGGTTAATAGCAGGAATCGCAGAGCCAGGAAACCAGGCAATCACAGGCAAGGAACATGCTGAAAGTGAGGGTATAAATAGACCAAGGGCGGGAGCTAGAACCGTCAGGCCAGGCTGTGATAGGTCCTCCCTCTCCTCAGCCTGCCGGCCTGAGTGGTAACAGATCGCGTCACTCTAGCAGACCTTGGAGCTGATGAAGGCTGATTAACCCCGGGCGTCGACACAGAAACTTTGTCTGGCAAACCCTTTACAGTACCCCCCTTTTATGAGGGGCCACAGGACCCTTCCTAGGTGGATCTGGCTTGTTGGGGAACCGAAGATGGAACTTCCTGAGCAATATACCGGCGTGAACATCCCGGGCGGGTACCCAAGTCCTCTCCTCAGGCCCGTATCCTCTCCAATGAACCAGGTACTGGAGGGAGCCTTGGACCATCCTGCTGTACACAATCTTGGCTACCTCGAATTCTACCCCATCCGGAGTGAGAACAGGGACCGGAGGTTTCCTCAATGTAGCCAAGGACGGGGAGCAGCTTTTCAAGAGGGAGGCATGGAACACGTTGTGTATCTGAAAAGACGGGGTAACTCCAACCGGAAGGAGACAGGATTGAGGACCTCAATTATTTTGTACGGCCCTATATACCAGGGAGCAAATTTCTTGGACGGAACTTTAAGGCGCACATTTTTAGAAGACAGCCACACCAGATCCCCGACAACAAACAGGGGTTAAGTTGAACGTCTTTTATCTGCCTGAGTCTTTTGGATGCTCTGGGACGCCTCAAGGTTCTTCTGAACCTGGGTGCAGACTGTGCACAGTTCCCAATGAACTACATCTACCTCGGGATTGTTGGAACCACCAGGTGACACGGAGGAGAACCGTGGATTAAACCCAAAATTACAGAAGAAGGGGGAGACCCCCGACGAGTTACTGACCCGGTTAGTAAGGAAAATTCGGCGAGGGGAATGAAGGAGACCCAATCATTTTGACAGTCCTCTCAGTTTGGCCATTAGTTTCAGGATGGAAGGCTGAGGAGAAGGACAGATCAATCTCCAGCTTCTTACAGAAAGCTCTCCAAAACAATGAAACAAATTGTACCCCTCTGTCAGAAACAATATTGACCGGAACCCCATGGAGCCGCAGGATGTGTTTGACAAACAAGGTAGCTAACGTCTTGGCATTGGGTAGTTTCTTGAGGGGCACAAAGTGGCACATCTTACTGAAGCGGTCTACTACAACCCACACCACCGACTTGCCTTGAGATGGAGGCAGATCGGTGATAAAATCCATGGAGATATGGGTCCAAGGTCTCTGGGGAATGGGCAAAGAACATAGTAAGCCCGCTGGTCGGGACCTGGGAGTCTTGGACCTAGCACAAATTTCACAAGCGGCGACGTAGGCCTTAACGTCATTAAGCAACCCAGGCCACCAATAGTTTCTGGCAATGAGGCGCTTGGTACCCTGGATGGCCAGATAGTGCAGAGTCATGATTTTCCCTGATTACTCTTAGCCGGAATTGCAGGGGAACAAACAGCTTGTTCTCAGGAAGGTTCCCGGGAGCTGAACCATGATCAGCCGCAATTTCGGAGACTAAGTCAGAATCAACAGAGGAAATAATTATACCTGGGGGCAAAACACAAGCAGAATCTTCCTCCGCAGGGGGGCTGGCCATGAAGCTACGCGACACGATGAATGGTTCCGTTTGGTTAGGCTGAATTAGCACTGGGGCCGAGATAAAGCACTTCCTAAGGTCGTCAAAAGCCTGGACCGCCTCAGGAGGCCAGTGGAGGAGATAAGCACCTTTGCGAGTGAGATCCGTAAGAGGCTTAGTGATGACCGAGAAGTTAGCAATAAATCTCCTGTAATAATTAGCAAACCCCAGGAAGCACTGTAAAGTCTTCAGGGAGGCAGGTTGGACCCATTCAGCCACAGCCTGAACCTTGGCAGGGTCCATGCAGAATTCATGAGTGAGGATTTGACCCAAAAATGGTATCTCCTGCACCCCAAACACACATTTTTCGGTTTTACCAAACAGTTTGTTTTCCCGAAGGGCCTGGAGCACCTTCCTGACGTGCTCAATGTGGGAGGACCAGTCCTGGAAAACACAAGTATGTCATCAAGGTACACTACAAGAAATACCCCCAGGTAGTCTCTTAAGATCTCATTTATGAAATTCTGGAAGACCGCGGGAGCATTACACAACCCAAAGGGCATGACGAGGTATTCGAAATGACCTTCGGGCGTGTTAAACGCAGTCTTCCACTCATCCCCCTCTTTGATGCGGATAAGGTTATAAGCCCCCCGTAGATCAAACTTAGAGAACCATTGGGCGCCCTGAACCTGAATGAAGAGGTCAGGAATCAAAGGAAGGGGATACTGGTCCCTTACAGTGACCTTATTCAAGTTTCGGTAATCGATGCACGGCCTAAGACCACCATCCTTCTTCCCTACGAAGAAGAAGCCAGCACCTACCGGAGAAGTAGAGGGGCGAATGTAACCCTTGGCCAGGCATTCCTGGATATACTCTCTCATGGCTTCACGTTCGGGACAAGAGAGATTAAATATCCTACCCTTAGGGAGCTTAGCTCCTGGTACCAAACCGATTGTGCAATCATATTCTCTATGAGGAGGTAACACTTCGGAGGCTTTTTTAGAAAAAACATCAGCAAAGTCCTGAATAAACTCAGGTAGAGTGTTCACCTCCTCAGGGAGAGAAATAAAATGAACAGAAAAACATGACGTCATGCATTCATTACCCCATTTGGTAAGATCCCCAGTATTCCAGTTAAACGTGGGATTTTGCATCTGCAACCAGGGAAGGCCTAAAACCAAATCGGATGATAATCCCTGCATCACCAGTACAGAGCATTGCTCCAAATGCATGGAGCCAACAAGGAGTTCAAAAACAGGGGTATGCTGCGTAAAATAACCATTAGCAAGAGGAGTGGAGTCGATACCCACTACCGGGATAGGTTTAGGCAAATCAATCAATGGCATAGCTAGAGACATAGCAAATTCCACAGACATAATATTAGCAGAAGACCCTGAATCCACGTAGGCACTGCCGGTAGCAGACCTACCAACAAAAGAGACCTGAAAGGGAAGCAAGATCTTATTAGGTTTCATATTCACGGGAAATACCTGTGCGCCCAAGTGACCTCCCCGATGGTCACTCAGGCGCGGAAGCTTTCCGGCTGCTTATTCTTACGCCTAGGACAGTTGTTCACTTGATGCTTGTCATTCTCACAGTAGAAGCAGAGACCATTCTTCCTGCGGAACTCTCTACGTTGTTGGGAGACACGGAGGCCCCGAGTTGCATAGGTTCATCCGAGTTTTCCGTGGAAGAACGAAGCAATGGAACCTCGGGAGCCATCATGGGGGAGGCAGAGGAGGAGGCACAAAAACGTTCAAGTCGTCGTACCCTGAGACGTCGGTCAAGACGTACCGCTAAAGCCATAACCTGATCTAGAGAGTCAGAAGAGGGATAGCTAACTAACAGGTCCTTCAGGGCATTCGACAGACCCAATCTAAACTGGCACCTCAAGGCAGGGTCATTCCACCGAGAAGCTACACACCACTTTCTAAAGTCCGAACAGTACTCCTCAACGGGTCTCTTACCCTGACGTAAGGTCACCAGCTGACTCTCGGCAAAGACAGTCCTGTCAGACTCGTCATATATGAGACCGAGAGCAGAAAAAAAAAGTTCAACAGAGGAAAGTTCAGGGGCGTCGGTAGCCAAGGAGAAGGCCCATTCTTGGGGGCCCGTCCTGGAGCCGGGACATAATTATACCCACTCGCTGGCTCTCAGTACCTGAGGAGTGGGGCTTTAGACGAAAATAGCGCTTACAGCTCTCCCGAAAAGAGAAAAAGGTCTTCCGGTCCCCTGAGAACCGGTCAGGCAACTTGAGGTGGGGTTCAAGAGGTGAGGTGGGGGGCACTACCAGGGTAGCATCATGCTGGTCGCCCCTTTGAGCCAGGGCTTGGACTTGTAGGGAGAGGCCATGAATTTGCTGAGCCAGGGTCTCAAGGGGGTCCATAGTGTGTCAGGGACCAGGGTAGAAAAGGTATATGGGCCTGTGATTAAGTAATGCCAGGGTAGGGAGACAGACAGGTGAGCCCTAATCTACCCGCCACTCAGTCCCTGCTTACTTGCAACGGCCTGTCATAGGCGACGGCGTACAACTGGGCGACTGTCCCTACGCTCACTATGTGCACGAGAGACAAACAGGCAAGGGTACACAGAAGCTAGGGGAACGGGGCAGTTGCCCACGGCAACACCATGAGCAATAAGAGTAGTGAACAAGCCGAGTAAAACCAGGAGTGTACGAGGTACCATACGCAGAACAGGAGAGTAGTGAACAAGCCGAGTCAAACCAGGAGTGTAAGAGGTACCAAAAGCAGAGCAGGAGAGTAGTGAACGAGTCGAGTCAAACCAGGAGTGTACGAGGTACCGAACGAAGAGAAGGAGAGTAGTCAGTAAGCCAGGGTCTATATGGAGCAGAGGACAAAAGTACAAGCAGCAGCAGAGCCAGGAAACAGACAGAATCACAGGCAAAGGAGGAGCAGGAAGCGAAGGTATAAATAGACAGAGAGCGGGAGCTAGCTCCGTCTGGCCAGGCTGTGATAGGCTCTCCCACTCCTCAGCCTCCCAACCTGATTGGTAGAAGGAGGGGGTCACTCGATCAGACTTAGGAGCAGGTGCAGACTGACTAACCACGGGCGTCGACAAAGAAGCTGTGTCTGGCAGATCTTTTACAGTGAGTGTCTCCATTTGTTCTCTTAATGTATTCACAGGTGCCAGCAATACCTAATTGTGCACATGGTTATGCACTGACTGTCAGTACGTTTTATAGATTGTAATTTATGGTATATATACATTATGACATGACATTTTTTTTCTATAGCACATTGTTAACACTATGTTTTAACTATATGCCATATTCACGGTGTATGGTTAATTATTTTCTGATGCAAACCCTTCCCTCTTGATTGAGGCTTTCCTATATATGCACAGTTGTAACATGTGTTCACTAGCTTGAGAAAGGCTCTATGGTAGAGCTGAAACGTTGCTGTTTTGACTGATGGAATAAAGCACATTTTTCTATTTTTGCTACATCTCTGGAGTGCTGCCTAATTCTTGGAATATACATTTTGGGTGACTTTGGTCGTGTCCCTGGCGGGCTTGCAACCTCATCTTTATGAACTGACTGTGCGGTTAACATTTTTTTGTTTCTCAATACGATTATGGTGATACCAAATATATATATGTTTTTTTAATATTTTACTACTTATTAAACTATTTGTTAAAAAAAAATGTTTTGTTTCAGGGCTTATTGTTTGCGGGACGAGTTGTAGTTTTTATTGGTACCATTTTTTGTGCTAAGGTGACCAAAAAACAGCAATTTTGGCGGTTTCAATTATTTATTTTTTACGGCGTTCACCGTGCGAGTTAAATAATGGTATACTCTAATAGTTCTGACTTTTACAGACCCAGCGATACAAATTTTGCTTATATTTTACATTACTTTAGAGGAAAAATGGGAAAAAGGTTTTTTTTTGTACTTTAAATATGTATACATTTTTTTCACTAATAATAACTTTATTAACTTTTTTTTTTTTACACATTTTATTAGTCCCCCTAGGGGACTTGAACCAGCGATCATTAGATTGCTAGCACAATACACTGCAATACTAATGTATTGCAGTATATTGTAATTTTTACAGGCTTCTGTAACAGCGTGGTCGCTGTTCCTGTCCATTAGTCCCGGGTGTCAGCTGTAATACACAGCTGACACCCGCAGCGTAGCACGTGAGCCCGCTCCACACATCACCCCCCGCACCACAACATGCTATTAAGTTGTGGAGCGCGAAGGGGTTAATGCACAGCGGATGGTGCAAAGAGAAAATTATAATTTTCCCCTGATAGGCCATTTTAGTGCACAATATGTTGTGTCCAGTTTGTGCCACTGAACAAATACCTCATAAAATGTTAATCAGGTTCTCTGGGGTATGGTGATGCCATATCTGTAGACGTAAACTGCTGTTTGGGAACACTGTAGGGCACAGAAGAGAGTGAGCACCATTTGGCTTTTGGAGCCCAGATTTTGCTTGGTAGTAGTTCTGTTTCGGGTTTTACTGGTATTTCAGTTTATAATGTGGGGGCATATGTAAACTGTGAGGAGTACATCAGGGCATAATAAGGGGGTATAATAATGTGGTAAATAAATAATAATCCGCACATGTGTTGCCACTGTCGCACAGGTAAATGGTGCCCAATCTTATCCACTTTTGGAACACTGCACATTTTGCATCACCATATTCTGAGAGCCAGAACCTTTACATTTTTTCTTCACCGGAGCTGTGTAGAGGGCTCATTTGTTGCGAGACAATCTGTACTTTTCATTGGTACCATTTTGGGGTACACAAGGTTTTTTGATCACTTTTTATTAAATTTTTTCGCAAGCAAGGTGACCAAGAACCATCAATTCTGACAATGTTTTTATTCTTTTTTTGTTTGCAGCATTCACCCTGGGCTATAAATGATAGTTTTACTTTATTCTGCGGGTCGATACGATTACGAGGATACCATATGTAAATAGATTTTTTTATGTTTTGCAGCGTTTCCACATTAAAATCACTTTTTTATAAAATAATTTATTTTATGTGTCACCATATTCTGAGAGCCATAACTTTATTTTTTAGTCAAAAAAGCTGTGTAATGGCTTGGTTTTTGCAGGACGGATTGTAGTTTTTATTGGTGCAATATCGGGTTACATGCGACTTTTTAATCACTTTTTATTCTATATTTTAGGAGGGATAATGACCAAAAAATATAGATTTTGGCATAGATTTTTACTTTTTCTTTTGCGGTGTTCACCGTGCTGGAAATATAATGTTATAGGTTTATAGTTTGGGTCGTTACGAACGCGGTGATACCAAATATGTGTACTTTTTTTAACGGTTTCATTTTTTTCCTATAATAAAAGACTTATTACAGGAAAAAAGCATTTTTTGTTTTTGTAACATAACTTTTATTTTTACACTTTTATAAAACATTTATATAAACTTGTTTTAAACTTGTTTTTTTTGTCCCACTAGGGGACTTGAAGACTTGCAGCACTGATTGCTAGAATACATTACACTACCTACGTTTGACACGGACAGTGACGTAATAGGAGTCCTATGAGGCTGGTCCTCATAGGCTTCCGTACATGCCAGACCCGGCAGCTATTGTCTGGCCTCCATTTGCCATGCCAACCTTTAACAGCCCAGGAAATCATATTGCGGGGGCTGCCGATGTGCTGCAAACCCCCTACATGTGGCGATCGCAATCGGTCACTGCATCTAAGGGGTTAATTACCGAAATCAGCGTCGATGGGCCGCTTATCGGCAACAGGGAAAGGAGGGCAGACACCCTGCACAGTTAACCACCGATGCAGTGTTGGGCGCGCGCGGCAGTTAACTGTTAAATTAAAGACGTAACTGCACCCCATAGAAAACATCGGACTGAGTCCCCCCTCCCCATGTAGATAGTGTACCCCAAGCAAATTAAAAAAAAACATATAGTCACCTAGCGCCATTCCCGCGACGAACGGAGCTTCACAGCCTCCTCAGTCCTGCAGCCTATGAGATGCCGAGACGGAACTCAGTCCACCTGCGCAGGGATCCTGTCCCAGCGTCTTATAGCCTGCAGCCTAGTGAATGGCAGAGCAGGGAGCTAATAGCTCCCTGCCCCACCATAGTATTCAATTGTATCTGCGTCCTGAGGACACAGATACAATTGAATGTGGCAGTCACCAAGGCACCGAGCTAGCAACGCTACTGAGGGAGCCCGTGAGGCCCGGCACATAAATTTTCTTTAAAAAAACATTCATGTGCTGGGCCGGGAAACGTGCCCCCCCCCCGCCTCAAGCTGCTGGCTATGTAGCAACTGCTTGGTCTGCCTCTATTGGAGGTACGCCACTGATCTCTTTGTTTAAACATAGCTTACTAAAACAACATATCCTAGTTTTGTCAAAATGCAATAAATAAATAATTATATATTCATTTAAAAATAAATCCACAAAGTTGTTATTATGTACCTTGGAAAAATATACCTTATATACCATGGCTGAAAGTGTCTACACCTATTGATTATCTTTTGTCAGAATAGTGTATGCCCTATTCTCACCATGGATGATCTGTAGATGCAGTCTCGCATCTGTCTCATTGATAATTTCTATGAAGATTTTATACTGCAAACTGTGTGCACGGAGCCTGTATGGAGTCAGCCTATAGTCAGATTTGTATGACAGAGCTGTAGACACTATGTGTGGTGCTATATGGTGTCTCTGTGAGATATTGTATTCTTCCCTGAAAGCAATACTTCTAGGTGAGAATACCTTTGTAAGATTCATACAGAAAAAAAATAATGTATGCCTCCATATGAAATTGGAGCCACACAGGAGGTACAGTATCGGTCCATTTACTTTTTATTTATGATACAGATCCGAAATGCAGCCATATGCATGATCCCTTAGGGTATGTGCACACGGTAGCAGGCTTTTACGTCTGAAAAGACAGACTGTTTTCAGGAGAAAACAGCTGCCTCGTTTCAGACGTAAATGCTCCTCCTTGCATTTTGCGAGGCTCCTCTGACAGCCGTAAATTTTGAGCTGCTCTTCATTGAGTTCAATGAAGAACGGCTCAAATTACGTCTGAAAGAAGTGTCCTGCACTTCTTTTGACGAGGCTGTATTTTTACGCGTCGTCGTTTGACAGCTGTCAAACAACGACGCGTAAATGACAGGTTGTCTGCACAGTACGTCGGCAAACCCATTCAAATGAATGGGCAGATGTTTGCCGACGTACTGTAGCCCTATTTTCAGGCGTGAATCGAGGCATAATACGCCTCGTTTACGCCTGAAAATAGGTCGTGTGAACCCAGCCTTAAGGGTTTGCTAACATCGGCCCAAGCAATGCAACATATGTAAGAAAGTAATATGGCATTGTTTTAGTGAAAACTCAAATTATTGGGCCACTGTAATTGGTATTGTCAACATTCCGTTGATGGGTTCTAACTAGACCTTTCCGTCAGAGGAACCCATCAACGTAAACCATAGCTTCCGTTTGCATTACCATTGATTTAAATGGTAATGCTTCCACTGCAAATGGTTTCCGTTCCGTAAGGTTTCCGTTTCTTTGGCGGAATCAATAGACTATTTGACTATGGAAAGTCGACAGAAAGGTCTGACGTAACCCATTAACGGAAGCCCGACGCAGATGTGAACGAAGCCTAAACAGTATTGATAGATGTGCCACTGTTTCTCACATAGTGGTCAGTGCATAGATGGAATATTGAACTAATGGAGAAGCCTGGAAATGAATCTCCACTCTGTAAATCTATGGGTAACACCACCATGGATGAAGATAAAGGATAAGGATTGTCTTTTAGTGACAATAAAGGTAGCGCTGAAAGGAGTGGGCAGAGTGGATGACTAAATTCCCAAGGAATGTATACGCAAGCAGGAAGTGCTATGGTTCTCTGATTGAACACATGTAAAACAATAGCTGGTATATTTAGCAGGTGCGTGACGTGAGCAGCTGCCCACATGTGTAACCCTCAATGACCTGAAACTATGATTGTACAGCAGGATTAGACTTTCACTGGCAGAAATGAGACGCCAAACTGATAAATTATTAATTTCTAGAAAGTAACTTAAGATTTAGCTTTAAACACTTTAAGAAACAAAAAATGATATTTTCCTCTCATATTTGATGGCAGGTAATGTAAGCGTATATTAGTGGTCTGTGTCTATATATAGCAACAAAACAAAAAAAATTCAGTTAAAATCCTGGAATTGTAAATTATAGGGTCCATTATTTTAATATTTTACATTGTACTGTAAGTCACAAATACGTTATCAGTAAAAGTTTGTATAGCAGCACTAAATCATTTTGACTATATATAATGGAGGCAATGTATACGAGGCCCATGGAGAGTGCATATTAATCTCAATCCTATACCTGGGGCCACTTCAGGAGATGTCAATAATGTTTCAGTCGCAGATTCTGTTTTTGCCAGACAAAAAAGCGAAGCATCCAGCACTATTTTGCCCGACAAAATGACGGAATCCCGACACATTCTGTTGGTTTCTATTATGCGATGGATTTGGCGCTTCCTGTATTCTCGTTGTTCTGCTCCTATAAGGGAGCAGAACAGAACCCGGAACGCAAATGTGAACAGAGTTGAACACAGAGGGCAGGCTGTCGATTACTTTAGTCGAAATGACACCAAAAATATCTGCAACCTGGCTGAAATAGATTCTTGCAGTAGTGCAGCCGTTCGTCCGTTCTGGTTGCCAAAGTCTCAGGATACCCTATACACTGTGGGGGAGATTTATCAAAACTGGTGCAAATAAAAAGTGAAGTCGTTTCCCATAGCAACCAATCTGATTCACTCTTTCATGTTTCAGAGGCCCTTTTGTAAAATAAATACTGTAAGCATTTTGATGTGGACAACTACTCCACTTTCCTTTGCACTAGTTTTGATAAGTCTCCCCCACTGTGCTTTGGTAGTCTAAGACACACTCCCCCTGCCCTCAGATGGAGCAGCAGGACAGTATGCATATGAATTACTTAAAACCAACAGGTAGTCTAGATAAATGAAGTTACCCTTTAATAATTAAACACAGACACATGACTTCTTTGACAGTGGGGTTGACCCGGGGGTCGGTCACAGCTTTATTAATTTGAATAATTATTTAAATAACTTTTTATTAACTTTATCAAAAATACCAACTCTAACTGACCTTAACAGAAGTCAGTGAAAACCCGTATGCCTGCCTATCCCAAGGACATGTAGGTAAATACCCCTTAAAGTGTAGCTAAACGTTCGACAAACTCCTGACATGTCATAGTGACATGTCAGAAGTTTGGATTGGTGGGGGTCCGAGCACGGAGACCACCACCAATCGCTAGAACGAAGCAGCTGAAGCGTTCGTGTAAGCGCTGAGCTGCTTCGTGTCCGTTCGGCTATTTCCGGAAATAAATGTATCGGAGTACGGACTCAGTAGAAAATCTGAGTCCGTACACCGATACATTTATTTCCGGAAAAAGCCGAACAGAAACTAAGCAGCTGATCGCTCACACGAGTGCTTCAGCTGCTTCGTTCTAGCGATTGGTGTGGGTCTCCGTGCTCGGACCCCTACCAATACAAACTTCTGACATGTCACTATGACATTTAGCTACACTTTAAAATACCGCCAGCTGTGGCAAAACAAATCATACAAGAAAATAAAACACCAATAACCAGAATGACAGAAATAAACAGAAACAATCAGCGCATGATATAAACAGCATTCAAATGCAACCAAATTATGACTTAATAAATAAACCTTTTTTTTTTTTCCTTCGTTTTGTTGGGGGTTTTTTTTCATTTTTTTTTTTATATTTATTTATTTTTTAAATACTTTTCCATGTTTTGTTTTTTTTAACGCAAAAGAACAGCAAAATAAACAAATCACCAAAAAAATGCAAAAATTTACAGAGCACAGCCCCAAAAACGCACCGCACCGCACCAGCAACAGGGAGGAAGGGAAAAATTTCAGCCAAAGAGGCAAGTGAGGTGGGGAAGGGAACCTATATACCATCCCTAATTAACCTAACAGTCCCCCTTTCCAACGCTCCGCCCACTCCCCCCCCCCTGCGAACTACCTAACCTTTTCCCTTAACCCTTTAGACCAGCAACAGTCCGGGTATGTTCACACGCACTGTTTTCAGATGTAATTCTGGCGTTTTACGCTTCGAATTACGCCTGAAATAACGGCTCCATTACGCCTACAAACATCTGCACATTGTTTTCAATGGGTTTTACGATGTTCTGTTCCCACGAGATGTAATTTTATGCGTCGCTGTCAAAAGACGGCGCGTAAAAAGACGCCCGCGTCAAAGAAGTGCATGTCACTTCTTGGGACGTTTTTGGAGCCGTTTTTCATTGACTCCATTGAAAAACAGCTCCAATAACGTCCGTAAAATACGCCGCGAAAAACGTAGTTACAAAAACGTCTTAAAATCAGGAGGTGTTTTCAGGCGAAAACAGCTCTGTCATTTCAGACGTATTTTGCTACTGCGTGTGAACATACCCTCCCAGTCTCAGCGGCTAATACGCTTGTGAGCCTTCAAAACTCCGTCCATCCTGTCTGCCTCTTCCTCTGTAGGTCTCGTTGCAAGGTTAATGGCTGAAGCAGAAGAGGTGCATAACAAGAGACAGATGCTTGTTCTTAACTTCCCCAAAGCGGTCTTCCACCTTTCTGCTGCAGGCTGTCTTGTGATGCGCTTCTCTGTGCTGTCGTACGGTCTCTTGTCATGCAGCTCTCCTGCTGCAGCCGAAACCCCTGCAACGAAAAAGACACAAATATGATGGAGAAAGTGCTGCTGGTCCAGCTGAGAGCAGTGGGGGGGCGGGTCTCAGACTACCAAAACACATGGTGTATAAGTCAGTTTGGGACTGTGATGGACATTTTACATGCACAGAAAAAGGGGGGCACCAGCATGGACGAATGGCAGCAGCATCTTTTAAAAGGAGGGCACAGGTATTTTTATTATACATTTGCCATATATAGTGAAATTCTGCTTCAGCACGTCATCAATGTTTCTGGCCTAATTTGACTGACATTTGTGTTTATCTGTGCCATGGCCAAATAAAAGTCATTCTTAAACTTTGTTTTAAGCATGCTCAGCTTTTTCTTTATTTCTGATTAATTTCTATGGAGATTGATGGTACACATTAGGCCACCTCAATCATAATTTTAGGCCCTGTTCACACAGAATATCTTGCAGGCAGTAAAAATGTGCCTCAAAATTCCTTCAGGGATTTTGAGGTAGATTTGGACCTGCCTGCACTTTCTTGCTGCACTATTCTCTTGCGTTTTCTGGCTGTGGCCATTGAGGACCGTAGAAAAAAATGCAGGCAAAAACACTTTTTCTGCCTCCCATTGATTTCAAAGGGAGGTCAGAGGCGGAACCGCGGCATGTTCTAAAAGCGCCTTCGCCTCCCATCAAGATCAATGAGAGGCGGTTTCGGATGTTTTTTGTCGCTGATTCCGATGCGGTTTTCGTGTCAAAATCAGCGCCAAAAAAACTCAGTGTGAACTGGGCCTTATAGTTGAGGGGAAAAACTATAACACAGAGCTGTAGAACAAACATTAAAAAAATACAGGAAGGAAAAGACAGCCAGAGTGTTGAGCTGCCCCCATACCAAAGTTAATAATGGGACAGGAGCACTTCTGTATGCTGTGTGCTTGATAAAAATAAAATTACAGAGGAGCTGTTTTTAATTCCCCCCTATTCTCTCTTTTTTCTGTCTCACAGTTAGTGGGGGCTTCTCTCTACTGTTTCTGGTACAGGAGTAGGGAGTTAGGGTATGTGCACACACACTAATTACGTCCGTAATTGACGGACGTATTTCGGCCGCAAGTCCCGGACTGAACACACTGCAGGGAGCCGGGCTACTAGCATCATAGTTATGTACGATGCTAGGAGTCCCTGCCTCGCTGCAGGACAACTGTCCCGTACTGAAAACATGATTACGGACGTAATTAGTGTGTGTGCACATACCCTTATTGTGGCTAACCCCCAACTGGAAGAGAACAGAATAATATGGGAATGTGGAGGGATACGTTAGTACAATGGGGAACTTATACTGTTATGGGGATAGCATTGCTGGCACTTGTGGGGACACTGTGAATGGCTCTGTTACAGGGTTTTTGTGGCATGCTTTGCTAATGTTTAGCCAGCCCCACATTTAGGGCTTGCTTACACGGCTGCATCTCTGCCCATATTCCCACTGTTTATATTGAACAAAAACAGATGTTGGGAGAGGAAATCCTTCACTTAGGCTTTTCTTTTGTACTCTGCTGAGATTCAGTTCTGTTTTTGCCAGACTGCAAAGATAGCCATGTACCAAGCCCTATACATGTCCGCGCATGTTTATTGCTTGTCCAGACTCTGGTTGAATGTGATGCGTCATGCTCTGATTCCTCATAATGTGATAGGTAGACCTGTATTGCCATCTTATGACTAATGTCGTTTTTATTTTTTATTTTTTTTTACAGTTCTTAGTGCCCTCTAGTGTTCATAATCCTTATAGTTTAATGTTTCATTGTCAGAATCATATTTTGTAACACCTGAATTTTGAGGTTTTGAGTGGCATAAGACTTTAATGCATATTCTCCCAGTACCTACTAAACATATAAAATGATTTGCTTACTTTTATTAGATGTGTGACCCAGAGATACATGCCTTTAGCATTACCTCTACTTTCTCATGAAATATATACAGAAAGAAGAGAGCTCCACAGGAGCGGCATTGACCGTCAAATTGGTTGCCTTCACTGACTGCACGTCGGTGGGAGATGCAGCTAAAGATATTGTGATCCTACGTGGCATGTCCCTAAACCATGACACTGATGCACTGCTTTCTTGACCATCATTAAATCATTGGTTGTTCACCAGTAAAACAGCAGGTACCGACACTTGTCCAGATGCCTAAAAAGTGCAGTGGCTGACCAACCAGCTGGCCTTTTAGTGGGCACTGTATCAGACACTAAGGAGGCATGTAGCTGGCATTATTATATGGTTGACTTTGTTATGTGGCATTTAATTTTCCCAGTGGCTAGAACTTTGAGGACCTTTGTTATGGGGTTACTGACTGTGACTGGGAAGTATAGGTATGTGCATCTGTGTCTATGCCCATTAACCCATCCCATTGACCAAATTTAGTGTATGCCAATGTATGTACCCAACTAGCATGGGAGCACGTGGGTATGGGAACTGTCTTAACTGGGGAAATGTTTAGCAGTGAGGGTTTTTTTTATTCACAGAATATTCTTAGTAAGGGATAAATCATAAACCAACAAAAATGGCCCCTACATACACTATAATCAGAATGGTGTTAAGATTGAGCTTACAAAACCTTCAATCACCAAACTCCAATAATAATAATAATAATCACATACTGTACTAAAAATATATCCAAATTATATACACATCGAACACTCCGAATGGTGGAACCATAAAAATGTAAACCCTTTTAAAACGTAAAGAAAATGTGATGCAGAGGTTCCAACATAGTAGTGCAAATCCCAAAATGGTATATAAATTAATAATCACATAAAATAGTTACAGCTTATACAATAAGTTACCAACCATTATGTACCACAACCACACATGCCGAAGCCACTGCTAAGAGGAGCATCGCCTTTGTCAGGAAAAAATTATGTGTAGAATTCTCCTTATTTATACCCCAATTGCTCATTCGCTTAGCAAATCAAATTTCACTGTAATCAGAATAGTGGAAAATAAAGTTTTTCTGTCCAATTAGCACAGTGAATTGTATAGAAATTATGGAACGCATGTTGCCTGAACCAGCCCGCCATGCCACTTCTGTAAGGAGTAAACCTGGCTGCTCTTACCCTTTCTGTCTGCTCGTCTAAGGCTGGGTTCACACTGAGTTTTTTGCAGGTGGAAAATCTGCCTCAAAATTTCGTTTGTAAGTTTGAGGCAGATTTTGCTCTGCCTGCACGCCGAATTTCGTTGCGTTTTTCGTGCACGGCCATTGAGCGCCGCGGGCAAAAAACGCCACGAAATACGCTTTCTCTGCCTCCCATTGAGGTCAGAGGTGTAAAGATCCGAAGATAGGGCATGTCCCTTCTTTTTCCTGTGAGCCGGTTTGAAATCAATGGGAGGCATTTTCGGGCATTTTTTGGCGCGTTTTCCGCGTCAAAAAACTCAGTGTGAACTGGCCCTAAGGGTTCTATTAGACGGACAGATATTCTTTCATCAACTAGTGTCGAGTAATGATTTAGCGAGTAGTTTAAGTTGAAAATATGGAGTACTAAATATGACAATTGCTAAAAAATTTCGCTTTTCAGTCGATACTGCGGTCGTTGCTTGTTCGCCCATACCTCATCTCTGAAATGCTAACGACTGAAAGATTTCTGATTAGACTAAGGGATGTGACGGCGACTAATGATAATCTATAACCCAGATAGATGTGGCCGATCCACGGAAGCCCAACGATTTATTCTACGATCGTTAAATGCTATTACACATTATCTCTTACATTCAAACGATTATACAAAAATTTGTACGATAATCGCTCCGTCTAATAGGGCCTTGAGCCTCTTCTATGCTCATGTCCGGTTACGTTTCTCATTTGTGGTCCCCTGATTGTCCTTGATGTTGCGCTCATCTCTCTTTTGGTACACATTGTGGTCATATACTAGCACCTTCATTTTTTGCCTTTATGACACCATTTGATACTGGATTGTTGGCTATTTTCTGAAAGAATTTATGTCTGGGACTGCCCTACCTCTCTGGCCCCCACTCACAATCCTGTCCCTCTGTTGACAAGTTCTGTGTTGCGTAAATAGCTGCATATTTGAAGAAGCCATTGACCCACCTGTAGGCAGGATCCAGATATTTTGCTTATGACACCTACTATAGAAAAGAGCTGCTATTTATACTATTCCAGACGTCAAAGACACTACCTGTCCTACACTTATGTCACATATCCAGCTTTGCCCACATTTCTGATGTCACTGACGCAACCTCACTCCTATGTTGATATCATAGAAATCGACCTGCCCCCGCATGGAAATCACAGAATCGCAGCTTCACCCCCGTAACATTATATCACACACAGTCCCCATCCTCTGATTATTGACCTTATTTCATTGTTTCGTAGATAAGCTGTTTGCTGCCGAGGAGGGATTTAATCTTCTAGTAATATCACATACAAAGGTTATTTAAAAGTATCAGCCCCAAGTGCTCAGCGGAATTGCAGTTCAGCCCTATTCACTAGACTAAGACTGAGATGCAACATCAGCACTCCGATGAGAGCGACTGGTGAAATGTTTAAGTGGCCCCTTTATTCTTGTGATCAGTGGGGTTCCAAACAGTTTAACCTGATACCAAATTGGTAGCATAGTCTAGAGATATGTCTTCAATGTTTTTTTTCCCACTTGTTTTCACTGAAGTTTAACAGTTTTCAGTTAGAAATGTCAAATTGGGCGTTGGGAATAAACAGTGGATAATACATTAGGAAAAGTTGGCGAGAGGGAAGACATCAAGTCCCATTAGGCAAGGCTCTATTTAGGAAAGTTCCAGAGAAAGTCCTAGAGACAGGTATCACATGTGCTCAAGTGTATGATTTGAGGAGATAGGTCAGCTACACCATGGGTTTTCTCCCAGAGTCTATGACAGTAAAAGTGTTACGCCGCTGGTGGTGCTCAAGACTGCAACACCAGAAAATCGCTATTACATGGGTAAAGCACGCATCAACACTGACAGAAAACAAAAGGCACAAGTAACTCACCAGTGGACGAGCGTAACCGAACACCGAAGGTAGTAGAAGATGGAGATGATGCATAAATAGAGTTGATGACAGATTAATAGAATGAAAGCAGTTAACAAGAGTTTACAGCCCTCACTGACCCTATCTGAATACTATCCCACAGGGTAAGATGACAGCTTGGCAGCAGACCAAATGCACAGGAAAGGCAAACAAACCAGTGGAATTACTGATCTACGGATGAACATAAAACCACTATTAAAAAAAATAGATTTCTCAGGGGACCAACAGGTCCCACAGTACAAACAAACACTAGACAAGAACAAAGTCTAAAACAAGAATCTGGACAGAGATAGCACATGCCAGTAACTGTATAATCAGCACCTGAGTAATCCAGGCCTGAAGTATATATAGGCCCATGAAAAGTACTCTGCCCTAATCAACCAGGCAAAGCTAAATGATGACCAAATCCAGATTCAGACCAAAGGCACTGCCTAGCCACGCCCAAACAGAGATAACAGAAATCATTGATTAGCAGCAGTCCTGCTGCTAATCATAACAGTAAGATCTTACAAGGTAGGGGGGAGAGAAAGACACGCTGGTCCCAATGAATATTGTTTATGCCATTAATTAAAGCATACATGCCTACTCTGCTGGAAGGTCTGTGAGACTCCCAGAAAAAATGAAGACCCACCAAAGTAAGCTTTTCTTTAAGATTACACTCTGGGTGTGTACAAGTACGTACCTAGAGGACAAATTCCCATCACTACCCCACCAATGGCATCATGACATAGGCTCAGGTTAGAGAAACTATGGCTAGCACTAGTCATGATTCACGGGCATTTGGTTAGGTTAATTTAGAAGCATGGCAAAATGAGGCGGAGCCTTTACAGGCCATGCAACAAGGAACACTGTGTCAATGTTTAAATGGTGAGTACAGGACAAGGTATGCAAACTGTAATGTCAGGATAGGGAGACAGACAGGTGAGCCCTAATCTACCCGCCACTCAGTCCCTGCCTACTTGCACAGCCTGTCCTAGGCGATGGCGTACAAGTGGGCGGCGGTCCCTATGCTCAATATGTGCGCGACAGACAAACAAGACAAGGGAACACAAAAGCAAAGGAATATGGGGCAGTTGCCCACGGCAACCCGTGAGCAACAGAGTAGTGAACGAGCCGAGTCAAACCAGGAGTTTACGTGGTAACAAATGCAGATCAGGAGAATAGTCAGTCAAGCCAGGGTCAATATGAGGCAGAGGTCAGTGGTACAGCAGGAACAGCAGAGCCAGGAAACAAAAGAATCACAGGCAAAGGACAAGCAGCAAATTAAGGTATAAGTGGACCAAGGGCGGGAGCTAGAACCATCTGGCCAGTCTGCGATAGGCTCTCCCACTCCTCAGCCTACCAGCCTGAGTGGTAGCAGATCGAGTCACTCTAGCAGACCTAGGAACAGATGCAGGCTGATTAACCACGAGCGTAGACACAGAAGCTGTGTCAGGCAAATCCTTCACAGCACCCCCCCCTTTTATGAGGGGCCACTGGACCCTTCCTAAGTGGACCTGGCTTGTTGGGGAACCGAAGATGGAACTTCCTGAGCAATAACCCGGCGTAAACATCCTGGGCGGGTACCCAAGTCCTCTCCTCAGGCCCGTATCCTCTCCAATGGACCAGGTACTGGAGGGAGCCTTGGACCATCCTGCTGTCCACAATCTTGGGCACCTCGAATTCTACCCCTTCAGGGGTAAGAACAGGGACCGGAGGTTTCCTCGAGGTAGCCAAGGACGAGGAGCAGCGTTTCAGGAGGGAGGCATGGAACACGTTGTGTATTAGAAAAGACGGGGGTAACTCCAGCCGGAAGGAGACAGGGTTAAGGTCCTCAATGACCTTGTACGGCCCTATATACCGGGGAGCACATTTTTTGGACGGAACTTTAAGGCGCAAATTTTTTTAAGACAGCCACACCCGATCCCCGACCACAAACAAGGGGTTAGCAGGACGTCTTTTATCTGCCTGCGTCTTTTGTATGCTCTGGGATGCCTCAAGGTTCTTCTGAACCTGGGCCCAGACTGTGCACAGTTCCCGATGAACGACATCTACCTCGGGATTGTTGGAACCACCAGGTGAAATGGAGGAGAACCGTGGATTAAATCCAAAATTACAGAAAAAGCGGGAGACCCCTGACGAGTTACTGACCCAGTTATTGAGGGAAAATTCAGCGAGGGGAATGAAGGAGACCCAATCATCTTGGCAGTCAGAGATAAAACACCTTAAATATTGTTCTAGAGACTGATTAGTCCTCTCAGTTTGGCAATTTGTTTCAGGATGGAAGGCCGAAAAACAAACCGGACGATAATCCCTGCATCACCAACACCGAGCACTGCTCCGAATGAATGGAGCCCACAATGAGTTCAAAAACAGGGGTATGCTGTGTAAAATAACCATTAGCAAGTGGGGTGGAGTCGATACCCACTACCGGGACAGGTTTAGGCAAATCAATCAATGGCATGGCTAGAGACATAGCAAATTCCACAGACATGATATTCGCAGAAGACTCTGAATCCACGAAGGCACTGCCGGTGGCAGACCTACCGTAAAAAGAGAGCTGAAAGGGAAGCAAGATCTTATTAGGTTTCATGTATATGGGAAATACCTGTGCGCCCAAGCGACCTCCCCGATGGTCACTTAGGCTCGGAAGTTTTCCGGCTGCTTATTCTTACGTCTAGGACAGTAGTTCACTTGATGCTTGCCATCCCCACAGTAGAAGCAGAGACCATTCTTCCTGCGGAACTCTCTACGTAGTTGGGGAGACACGGAGGCCCGAGTTGCATTGGTTCATCCGAGTTTTCCGTGGAAGAACGAAGCAACGGAGCCTCGGGGGCCATCATAGGGGAGCCAGAGGAGAATGCACAAAAACGTTCAAGTCGTCATTCCCTGAGACGTCGGTCAAGACGTACCGCTAAAGCCATAACCTGATCTAGAGAGTCAGAAGAGGGATAACTAACTAACAGGTCTTTCAGAGCGTTCGACAGACCCAATCTAAACTGGCACCTCAAGGCAGGGTCATTCCACCGAGAAGCTACACACCACTTCCTAAAGTCAGAACAGTACTCCTCAATGGGTCTCTTACCCTGACGTAAGGTCACCAGCTGACTCTCGGCAAAGGCAGTCTTGTCAGTCTCGTCATAGATGAGTCCGAGAGCCGAGAAAAAAAGGTCAACAGAAGAGAGTTCAGGGTCGTCAGGGGCCAAGGAGAAGGCCCATTCCTGGGGGCCGTCCTGGAGCCGGGACATAATTATACCCACTCGCTGGCTCTCAGAACCTGAGGAGTGGGGCCTTAAACGGAAATAGAGCCTACAACTTTCCCAAAAGGAGAAAAAAGTCTTCCGGTCCCCTGAGAACCGGTCAGGCAACTTGAGGTGGGGTTCAAGAGGTGGGATGGAGGGCACTACCTGGGTAGCATCACGCTGGTTGCACCTCTGAGCCAGGTCTTGGACCTGTAGGGAGAGACCCTGCATTTTCTGAGCCAGGGCCTCAAGGGGGTCCATAGTGTGTCAGGGACCAGGGTAGAAAAGGTATATGGGCCTGTGATTATGTAATGTCAGGATAGGGAGACAGACAGGTGAGCCCTAATCTACCCGCCACTCAGTCCCTGCCTACTTGCACAGCCCATCCTAGGCAACGGCATACAACTGGGCGACGGTCCCTACGCTCAATATGTGCACGACAGACAAACAAGACAAGGGAACACAAAAGCAAAGGAATGTGGGGCAGTTGCTCACGGCAACCCATGAGCAACAGAGTAGTGGACGAGCCGAGTCAAACCAGGAGTGTACGTGGTAACAAATGCAGAGCAGGAGAATAGTCAGTCAAGCCAGGGTCAATATGAAGCAGAAGTCAGTGGTACAGCAGGAACAGCAGAGCCAGGAAACAAAAGAATCACAGGCAAAGGACAAGCAGCTAATGAATGTATAAGTGGATCAAGGGCGGGAGCTAGAACCGTCTGGCCAGGCTGAGATAGGCACTCCCACTCCTCAGCCTACCAGCCTGAGTGGTAGCAGATCGAGTCACTCTAGCAGACCTAAGACAAAAAGACAGATTTTGACCCTGGGTAGTCAGCAGGTACATTACATAAAGTCAATAGAAGGAATGCCTGCAGGCAGACAGAACTATTTTCCTGACCACCCAAAAGTTAATAGAGAGTAAATTTTATTATCAAATTTTATTAAGCTACGTATAGCACAAAACAGACCACATATAACAGTTTAAAATTATCACTGCCAAGGACCGAAGTTATAGTGAAGGCAACCAGCTGGAGGAGCCAGCAAGGTATTAAACAGCCAAGAATGAATGCCGGCTGACAGTCAGTCAGGAGGCAGCGAGCCACACTTAAAGTAGGGCAATAGATTCGGTTAGGCAGGAATTAAAAACATTTAGAGCCCCCCCGACATGTTTCGCTAACTTGTAGCGTCCTCAGGGGTACACGGGGCTAATGGCGGCGCGGCAAGAAACCACTCCTCTTAAGGGAGTGTGAAGTGACGTGGATGGGAGGTGGGTGTGAGAGCAGACAACAAATGGGGGAAAGCAGGACACAACAGGCGCCGGAGAGGAGGCCACAGCCAATGATCGGCTATGTATCAAGGAGCCAATAGTAGATGTCAAAGCGGCGCAGGCGCACATCCGAAACTGCAGAGACTGTCAGAATGTGGTCGCCTGCGCAGTAACGCAAGAAAGGAACTCAGAGCAGTGCCGAGTAGGGAGAGAAAGTGACAGATCGGCGCAGGCGCAGTAGAAGTCCCCATGGACTTAGTGTCCCAAAAAGTACATCGAGCACAGGGAGGACACAGAGACTCGGCGCAAGCGCCGTGGGTGTCCGTCTGGACTTAGTGCGGGGATTGATGTGCATCCCCCGTCAATGTATGACAGCGGACGCACAGCCAACCCCTCGGTAGAAATGAGAACAGAGCGCCTGAGCCATGGGAACAGGAACGAACCCAGACCCCAGGGACAGAACCAAATATGTGCAAACTGCGGAGACTGTCAGAGTGTAGGCGCCTGCGCAGTGGCGCAGGGAAAGAACTTAGAGCAATGCCGAGTAGGGAGAAAAAATGACAGATCAGCGCAGGCGCAATAGATGTCCATCTGGACTTAGCGCATAAGGTGATGTCAAGCCTGACATCAACATCGATTCAGGGCAAAGTGCCTGCATCTGCGCAGTAGGGCAAGATTAGAACTTAGAGAGTACACCGAGTACAGGGAGGACAAAGGTACTCAGCGCAAGCGCCGTAGGCGTCCCCCTGGACTCAGTGCAGGGATTGATGTGCATCCACCCGTCAATGTGTGACAACGGACGCACAACCAATCTCACGGTAGTTATTAAGAATAAAGCACCTGAGCCATGAGAACAGGATTAAACCCAGACCGCAGGGACAATGTCAAATATGCGCAAACATCGTTGGTGTCCCTCCTTTTTAAAACCAGCACAAGAAGCACAACATCTGCCCCCCACTCTGGTAAGGCAGTAAATGCCTGCATACATGGCCCAGATATAAAGCCGCACACAGGAAAAAAAAAACATTTTCACCAGTACAACACTATAAAGGAAATCTATTACAATACAACAGATAATAAAAGCCGCCATATTAAGGGAGTATACATGGTCAAATATTAGGACAGTAATTCAAATAACCAATATATCAGAACACAGCCGCTCCGTTAAGAGAGGCCAGATGGGTATGTATAAAGCGGTTAAAAAATGCCAGAAACCAACGCATCATACATTGTTGAAGTGAAAAATAGAGATGTCCATACGGAATGCAGGGAAAGGGGACAGCAAAATCACAAAAAAGCGCTATATGTGAATCCCTCGTTAAGTCCCTGAGGAGTCATAGAGCCAAGACGGTGGATCCATCGTGCTTCCTCCTGTAGGAGCCTACGATCCAGGTTGCCAGCCCTAGGTCCCAACCTTAGCTGTACAATGGCCCAGAATTGGAGCGACTTGGGGCTATCGGGATGAAACCTATGCATGTGTCTAGAGAGGGTGGTATCCTCCTTAAGATTTATGGTACTCAGGTGTCTAGACACTCTCCTCCTTAATTCCTGCAGAGTCTTACCCACATATAGCTTCGGGCAAGAACATCTGGCTAGATACACAACGCCAGTACTTTGACAGTTAAGAAACTGCTTAATGTCATACGACCTCCCATCCACAGGACTAGTGAAGCTCTTTACCCTGGGCATCAAAGGGCAAAAAGAGCACCTACCACAGGGATGAAAACCCGTGACAGGTGATTTCAACCAGGTGGATGAAGTATTGGAAGAGGTTGACGAATAATGGCTATGTACCAGAAGGTCACGTAGATTCTTCCCTCTACGGTAGGTGATAGCAGGGTTAGCAGGAATGACATCTTTTAAATCAGGGTCAGCAGTAAGGATGGACCAGTGTCTTTTCAAAACCCCAACCACCTGGGAGGAACACACATCAAAAGTGCCAATGCAACGGATGGCAGTAGACGATGTTGGCAATGCAGATTTGGCACCTCTGTCAGAGAGTAAGTCAGATCTATGAGACGCCCTAGCTCTAGCCTAAGCCCTATGTAGCCATTTTTTTGGATACCCTCGTGCCTGAAATTTTTGATAGAGTCCGTCGCACTCTCTCTGAAAGGATAGCTCATCAGAGCAATTACGCTTGGCACGCAGGTATTGACCAATAGGTATCCCTCTTTTAAGGGCAGGAGGGTGATGGCTATCCCAGTGCAGGAAGCTATTAGTAGCTGTGGCTTTACGGAATATATCAGTTTGGACACCCCCACCAGGGTCCAAAGAGATCTTAAGGTCGAGAAAATCAATCACCCGGTCATTTATATCGTAGGTGAATTTCATGCCGATAGAATTGTTGTTGAGCATAGACATGAAGTCAGTAAAGGTGTTGACATCCCCATCCCACAGGATGAGAATGTCGTCAATATATCTTCCCCAGAAGGAGATATGTGACGTGAAAGAAAGAAGGTCGTCAGAAAAAACTATAGTGTCTTCCCACCAACCAAGGAATAGGTTGGCGTAAGTAGGTGCACAAACAGTGTCCATGGCTGTGCCTTTTATCTGATGATAATATTTGGCATCAAAAGTGAAAAAATTATGAGTGAGTAAAAAACGTAATAATGACAGAACAAAATTATTGTGTCGCTGGAATTGGGTGCCTTTTGTGCTCAAAAAATATTTAACTGCTGTGAGACCTAAATCGTGTTGAATGTTGGTGTATAATGACTCCACGTCTATGCTCGCCAACATGGTAGTAGAAGTGACATTGATCTCTTGGATCCTGGTGACGGTGTCCTTGGTGTCCTTAAGGTGGGATGACAGGGCAGAGACGAAGGGGGACAGGATCTCATCTACATAGAGGCTTATCCCCTGTGTAAGATTGTCATTACCCGACACTATGGGTCTGCCTGGGATAGGGCGTTTATTTTTATGAACCTTTGGAAGTGCATAAAAGGTTGCTAGAGTGGGAGTAGGATTATAAAGACGTTTGAATTCGTCCAAGGTAATAAGATCACTACTTTTAGCATCAGTAAGAAGATCATATAACTCCGACAGGTATCCGACAGTAGGGTTGCTTCTCAGAATAGCATAAGTTGCAGGATCGTCCAATAACCTATGGACCATATCAGCATAGTCTACACGGTCCATGATTACAATATTGCCACCCTTATCGGAAGGTTTAAGTACCAAATCTGCATTGCCACATAGATCATCCAGTGCCAACCTCTCGTCACTGTTAAGATTACCAAAGGACATAGATCTATCGCCCCTCAACTTCTTAAGATCTTTACAGACCATTTTTACAAACACATCGATATGTCCGTACTGGGAAAAGGGGGGAGTAAGCTTGGACCTAGGGCGCAACGAGGAAAAGGGACCCACCGCTTCAGTGGCTCCAAATTGGTTCTCATGAAGGAGGCTCTCAAGAGCCCTCAGGGTATTTTGTTCCTGACGATCCTGACGAATTCCATCCTGTATAGAGCCCCTAAAATGTTTATGTAGGGCCAGTTTTCTGGCAAAGAGGTTTATATCCTTTGCCCATGTGAATTCATTAAAAGGAGGTGCAGGAGTATATGAGAGTCCCTTTTGCAGCAAAGTCAACTGATAAGGGTTCAATATATGTGAAGAAAGATTGAATATCTGCATGTCATCACTGCCAATGACTGGCACACCTGATGTTATTGCTTTAGCCCCCAGTGCAGATTGGGTGGTCCTAAAAAAGGAAATGTGGTGGAAGGCCCCATAGTGGTGTTGGTAGTGCCATTCCCGCCATTCAGAGCCACACCTGGAGTGGGCAAATGGGAATTGCCCACCATGCTTGTTGCATTTTGGGCATAGGTTGGTACAGGTATAGATAAGATAGAAGACGAATGAGAGACAGCAGGTGGACATGGTCTATGTCTGCTCTGGAATTCCGTAGGGGGCTGTTTTGATAGGGTAGGTGTTCTCTTTGAAAAGCCAGGTTTAATATTCCTGACCTTTCGCTTGGTGCCTAATCTAGGGCTGTCAATGGTGGATGCAGACAGTTCAGTACCAGAGGTATCCGACTCAGAAAAGTCAGTATACACAGTGGTCCGTTTTGGGATAGGGACAAAGCGTGTTTTATAGGTATATATTTGCCCTATATCAAAATCCCTCCGGTCACGGATATATTTCCGATGTTTTCGTTCCTTAATTTCCCCCTGTAATTTCTCGATGTTTTTTTGCAATTTGGCCTCTAAGATACCAAATTCAGGATAGGACTGAAAAACTTGTATATCCGTTATTTCCTTCTCAAGCTGAGCGCCAATTTTAGTGTGACTCTGTTTTTCAAATTCTAACAGGTAATGAAGCATCCGCAAAGAGCTTTCAGTAAGAAGGTCCTCCCACCCCTTCGTAAAAGCAGTATCGTCACGGTATGAATTCGGAGTAATATTGGTTCTTAAACCCCTATAAACAATTTTCTGTTGTACATAAGTCTCAAGACTGGCTATCTCCCAGCATGATCGTACAAATTTTTGATAGGTTTTTTGCAGATCCCTGAACGCCGTATGGACGTCAAATTGGTGTAATGGAATATTATCGGTGGAAAAGACATATGCCACCTCAGCGGATAAAGTCTCTATACTAGGCTTCTTAGACAAAAAAACAGCCATACCAATAGATAGAAAGAAATATATAAAGTGTTCCTACAGTGGGAACAGGGTCAAGAGAATAAAGGTAATTAACCCAGCAGTACTAAGACAAAAAGACAGATTTTGACCCTGGGTAGTCAGCAGGTACATTACATAAAGTCAATAGAAGGAATGCCTGCAGGCAGACAGAACCATTTTCCTGACCACCCAAAAGTTAATAGAGAGTAAATTTTATTATCAAATTTTATTAAGCTACGTATAGCACAAAACAGACCACATATAACAGTTTAAAATTATCACTGCCAAGGACCGAAGTTATAGTGAAGGCAACCAGCTGTAACGCAAGAAACGCAAGAAAGGAACTCAGAGCAGTGCCGAGTAGGGAGAGAAAGTGACAGATCGGCGCAGGCGCAGTAGAAGTCCCCATGGACTTAGTGTCCCAAAAAGTACATCGAGCACAGGGAGGACACAGAGACTCGGCGCAAGCGCCGTGGGTGTCCGTCTGGACTTAGTGCGGGGATTGATGTGCATCCCCCGCCAATGTCACTTCTACTACCATGTTGGCGAGCATAGACGTGGAGTCATTATACACCAACATTCAATACGATTTAGGTCTCACAGCAGTTAAATATTTTTTGAGCACAAAAGGCACCCAATTCCAGCGACACAATAATTTTGTTCTGTCATTATTACGTTTTTTACTCGCTCATAATTTTTTCACTTTTGATGCCAAATATTATCATCAGATAAAAGGCACAGCCATGGGCACTGTTTGTGCACCTACTTACGCCAACCTATTCCTTGGTTGGTGGGAAGACACTATCGTTTTTTCTGACGACCTTCTTTCTTTCACGTCACATATCTCCTTCTGGGGAAGATATATTGACGACATTCTCATCCTGTGGGATGGGGATGTCAACACCTTTACTGACTTCATGTCTATGCTCAACAACAATTCTATCGGCATGAAATTCACCTACGATATAAATGACCGGGTGATTGATTTTCTCGACCTTAAGATCTCTTTGGACCCTGGTGGGGGTGTCCAAACTGATATATTCCATAAAGCCACAGCTACTAATAGCTTCCTGCACTGGGATAGCCATCACCCTCCTGCCCTTAAAAGAGGGATACCTATTGGTCAATACCTGCGTGCCAAGCGTAATTGCTCTGATGAGCTATCCTTTCAGAGAGAGTGCGACGGACTCTATCAAAAATTTCAGGCACGAGGGTATCCAAAAAAATGGCTACATAGGGCTTATGCTAGAGCTAGGGCGTCTCATAGATCTGACTTACTCTCTGACAGAGGTGCCAAATCTGCATTGCCAACATCGTCTACTGCCATCCGTTGCATTGGCACTTTTGATGTGTGTTCCTCCCAGGTGGTTGGGGTTTTGAAAAGACACTGGTCCATCCTTACTGCTGACCCTGATTTAAAAGATGTCATTCCTGCTAACCCTGCTATCACCTACCGTAGAGGGAAGAATCTACGTGACCTTCTGGTACATAGCCATTATTCGTCAACCTCTTCCAATACTTCATCCACCTGGTTGAAATCACCTGTCACGGGTTTTTCATCCCTGTGGTAGGTGCTCTTTTTGCCCTTTGATGCCCAGGGTAAAGAGCTTCACTAATCCTGTGGATGGGAGGTCGTATGACATTAAGCAGTTTCTTAACTGTCAAAGTACTGGCGTTGTGTATCTAGCCAGATGTTCTTGCCCGAAGCTATATGTGGGTAAGACTCTGCAGGAATTAAGGAGGAGAGTGTCTAGACACCTGAGTACCATAAATCTTAAGGAGGATACCACCCTCTCTAGACACATGCATAGGTTTCATCCCGATAGCCCCAAGTCGCTCCAATTCTGGGCCATTGTACAGCTAAGGTTGGGACCTAGGGCTGGCAACCTGGATCGTAGGCTCCTACAGGAGGAAGCACGAGGGATCCACCGTCTTGGCTCTATGACTCCTCAGGGACTTAACGAGGGATTCACATATAGCGCTTTTTTGTGATTTTGCTGTCCCCTTTCCCTGCATTCCGTATGGACATCTCTATTTTTCACTTCAACAATGTATGATGCGTTGGTTTCTGGCATTTTTTAACCGCTTTATACATACCCATCTGGCCTCTCTTAACGGAGCGGCTGTGTTCTGATATATTGGTTATTTGAATTACTGTCCTAATATTTGACCATGTATACTCCCTTAATATGGCGGCTTTTATTATCTGTTGTATTGTAATAGATTTCCTTTATAGTGTTGTACTGGTGAAAATGGTTTTTTTTTTCTGTGTGCGGCTTTATATCTGGGCCATGTATGCAGGCATTTTGTAAAGGATCTGCCAGGCACTACGTCTGGGTATACTCCCAGGATTAATCAGTCGACACCTGAGGCCAGACCTCTGAGACTGACACCTGCTCCCACCAATTAGGGTGGCAGGCTCAGGAGTGGGAGAGCCTATCGCTCTCTGGTCAGTCAGAGTTAGCTCCGCCCCCTGTCCATTTATACCTGCCGTTTTCTCTTCCTCCTTGCTTGTTATTCTTCTTGGATTCCTGGCCCCACTGCTGCCTTGCTCCAGCCTGCTTCTGCCGTGCTTCTGCCTTGCTTCAGTTCCGTTTATCCTGCGTTGCTCTGCCCCTGGCTTGCTTCTGCTCCGTGCTCCCGTTTGTATACTCCACTACTTCCTGATCCTGACTGGCTCATTCACCGCTCCGTTTCCTCGCGGCGTTCCGTGGGCTACTGTATTCCCTTGCGTGTTCCCTATTTGTACTCCATTGCACTTAGACAGCGTAGGGACCGCCGCCAAGTTGTACCCCGTCGCCTAGGGCGGGTCGTTGCAAGTAGGCAGGGACAGGGCGGTGGGTAGATTAGGGCTCACTTGTTCCCTTCACCTCCTTCCTGCCATTACACATTTACTGCCTTACCAGAGTGGGGGGCAGATGTTGTGCTTCTTGTGCTGGTTTTAAAAAGGAGGGACACCAACGATGTTTGCGCATATTTGACATTGTCCCTGCGGTCTGGGTTTAATCCTGTTCTCATGGCTCAGGTGCTTTATTCTTAATAACTACCGTGAGATTGGTTGTGCGTCCGTTGTCACACATTGACGGGTGGATGCACATCAATCCCTGCACTGAGTCCAGGGGGACGCCTACGGCGCTTGCGCCGAGTACCTTTGTCCTCCCTGTACTCGGAGTACTCTCTAAGTTCTAATCTTGCCCTACTGCGCAGATGCAGGCACTTTGCCCTGAATCGATGTTGATGTCAGGCTTGACATCACCTTATGCGCTAAGTCCAGATGGACATCTATTGCGCCTGCGCTGATCTGTCATTTTTTCTCCCTACTCGGCATTGCTCTAAGTTCTTTCCCTGCGCCACTGCGCAGGCGCCTACATTCTGACAGTCTCCGCAGTTTGCACATATTTGGTTCTGTCCCTGGGGTCTGGGTTCGTTCCTGTTCCCATGGCTCAGGCGCTCTGTTCTCATTTCTACCGAGGGGTTGGCTGTGCGTCCGCTGTCATACATTAGCGAGAGATGCACATCAATCCCCGCACTAAGTCCAGACGGACACCCACGGCGCTTGCGCCGAGTCTCTGTGTCCTCCCTGTGCTCGATGTACTTTTTGGGACACTAAGTCCATGGGGACTTCTACTGCGCCTGCGCCGATCTGTCACTTTCTCTCCCTACTCGGCACTGCTCTGAGTTCCTTTCTTGCGTTACTGCGCAGGCGCCCACATTCTGACAGTCTCTGCAGTTTCGGATGTGCGCCTGCGCCGCTTTGACATCTACTATTGGCTCCTTGATACATAGCCGATCATTGGCTGTGGCCTCCTCTGCGGCGCCTGTTGTGTCCTGCTTTCCCCCATTGGTTGTCTGCTCTCACACCCACCTCCCATCCACGTCACTTCACACTCCCTTAAGAGGAGTGGTTTCTTGCCGCGCCGCCATTAGCCCCGTGTACCCCTGAGGACGCTACAAGTTAGCGAAACATGTTGGGGGGGCTCTAAATGTTTTTAATTCCTGCCTAACCGAATCTATTGCCCTACTTTAAGTGTGGCTCGCTGCCTCCTGACTGACTGTCAGCCGGCATTCATTCTTGGCTGTTTAATACCTTGCTGGCTCCTCCAGCTGGTTGCCTTCACTATAACTTCGGTCCTTGGCAGTGATAATTTTAAACTGTTATATGTGGTCTGTTTTGTGCTATACGTAGCTTAATAAAATTTGATAATAAAATTTACTCTCTATTAACTTTTGGGTGGTCAGGAAAATGGTTCTGTCTGCCTGCAGGCATTCCTTCTATTGACTCTAGCAGACCTAGGAACAGATGCAGGCTGATTAACCACGGGCGTCGACATAGAAGCTGTGTCAGGCAAATCCTTCACACAAACATAAAGCTCTATGTACACAAGCTTTGTCAAAGCATATGCGAAATCCAAAGTGTGGTGGTGCCTGTAGCACTTGTCCTGTCCTGGTTAAAGGCTGCATATTAATCATAATGATTCCCCTTAATTTTTATGGAAAATATACTGAAATATTCCTGTTAATATTCTCATTGATATGATATTAATGGGATTTTATGTGCCATTAGTTGGCTTCTGTTAGCCTCCTTTATGTCTGGTTTCTGTTGCTTTTTAGCCTGCTACATTATTTTACAGAGTAAAAAAAATAAAAAATGAATTTGCTTCAAAGTAAACAGTATTTGTTAAGGCATAGCTATCATTCCACAGACTCATAATCACTCCAGCTGTAGATATGGTTATAGAGCAGCCCAAAAATTCGATTTCACAATTTTTTCCCCCATCCCTCTGTATGCCTTTTAATGCATATAGTCTCTCTCTTTGCCTGCTGAGTGTATGGACCCTTACTGATGTGCTGCTAGTGCCATGCTAAGAACTCTGCACTGATCAGATGTCTCCCCACTTTGGAACCCCCCCCCCCCCCCCCGCTCTTTCCTCTATGACAAGAAGAGATAGAAACTACAGCTGCCCCTTCATCTCTGTCTGTACTGTGGATGGGTGCAACTGAGGTTTCTAAACATTTACAGAAAAATTGCAAGTAGGGAAAGTGGGACTACAGACTCCTGAAAGTCAAGGAAGATTACACTTTTCCATAATATATATCACACAATTTCATGCATTGGCAAGTACTATAACGACTGAAAAAAATCTAACATGTCAGATTGATTTTTTTCACAGATATCTGTCTTTGGTCAGTGTTTGACTTGGTATTTCTTGTCATGGAAAAAGACCGACCGATGACAGTAAGTGGTCGAAACCTGTACATTAGTGTATTACCCACCTTAGTTTTGGCTTTGACACAGTCCTGTACTGCAAAATTTGCATGAGATTAGTGGTTGCGATAACCCCTTCCAAGACTCAGAGAGTAAATAGTTAGCTAGTCTTTGCCAGGCAGGAACAGTCTTGCAATTGTTAACCCCTACCCGACCGCCCACTGTCTTTTGACATCGCTATAGAAAAGGAATATGAGCACTCCTGAGAGCGCTCATCCTTCAAGCAGGAGCTATAACCAACAGCTCCTGAACTTAGAGAAGCCTTTTCAGGACAGCTCGGATTGGAAAAAAATCCAACCCCAGCTGTTTAACCTCTGGGTACTCCACCTCTTCGATTGCGTATGCTAATACATTTTAAGTAAAAAATAACGTTGTAAATAAAGTTATCCCTTTATGAGATTTAAAAAAATTTAACAAAAAAAGTATATAATATTTTTTTTTGCCCATACATTATATAAAAACAAAACACCTACACATATTAGGTACAAGACCGTAATAACTCGAAGAATTAATTTAACAGTTTATTTAGCATGAAACGTCACCGAGATAAAAAATAAAAAGATTAAAAAAATGATAAAAATCGCTTTTTCCTATATTCACGCCAGGGGTCCTTTCTAGGTCTCCAAGTCTGACTGCAGAGTGTCTTCCAGTCCCCGATCGCATCACCGAGTTTCCGGTGATGCGTTCGAAAAGGGGAGTTCCCTTTAATCATGCCTCGGTCACGGACCACAGGGATCAAAGGGTTAAACAGTGGGGGTCGGAGTTTTCTCCGATCCTAGCTGTATTCAGCAGGCTTCTCTACGTCCAGGAGCTGTTAGTAACAACTCCTGCTTAGTGAATAAACACTCACTGGAGAGCTTTGAAGCCTTTTCTACAGTGACGCCAAAAGACGTTGCTGTAGACTAAGGACCTGCACCACCTGCCGTCAAAAGCCGACGGTCGTTAAGTAGTTCGTATATTGTCAGCTAAATTGTCTGCCTAAACCTAGTTCTTCACTACCTGAGAGCACATCAATTTCTGAATTTTCTGTTAAAGACTCAATACCGCCACAATACAAAGATGTCTGTGATAAAAAAAATGCCCATTTAAGCTTCCTCCACATCGTTCATATAAATGCCCAATAGAACTGTTAATGCCGGTTTACACGGGCAGATGCCAATAACGAGCCCCATTCAACAATATAACAAGTCAATCAGCACTCATTACCAGGCCCTTTTACACAAACTGATGCTTCCTGTTTGGGGACAATCTATCGTTGATACAATTATTCGGTCCCCATCATTTTGCATCATTATCGGCAGCATATCCCCTGTTTACACAGAGAGATGTGCTGCCAACAACGATTTTATAGTCTGCATAAACTATGCGATTAGTGGACAAACTAGCGGTTCTTCATTTTTTGGATGATCGCTTACCGGTTTACATGGGCCAATAATGGAAAATGAGTGTTTGGCTGATTATTGGCCAGTTTAAATAAGCCTTTACCCAGAGATAAAACACACTTTGGTCATACCTATTCTCTTTCTGAACAAGAACTGAAAGTCTTACAGGAGTATTTAGATGAGAATTTGAAGAAAGGCTATATCTGGCCTTCTACATCTCCTGCTAGAGCCCATTTGTTGAAAAAAAAATGTCACCTTACTTCCCTGCATTGACCATAGGGAGATTAATAATGTCACAATTAAAAAATGATATCCTCTTCCTTTAATTCCAGAATTATTTGAAAGACTTTGTACAGCTAACATTTTTACTAAGCTTGAAATAAGAGGAGCATTTAACCTTGTTTGAATTCGTCCTGGGGATGAATACAAGACTGTCTTCAGGACACGGTATGGACACTTTGAGTATCTTGTAATGTCGTTTGGACTTTGTAATGCCCCAGTCACTTTACAACATTTTATCAATGATGTTTTCAGGGACCTATTGCATAAATTTGTAATAGCCTGCCTGAATATCTTAACTTTTTCAGACAATCTTGAAGAGCATCGAAAAAAGGAGTGCATCGTACTATGACTTCAAGAACATTAGTTGTATATTAAGCTTCAGAAATGTGAGTATAAACAGAGTACAATTCAAGTTTGTCACATACCACAAGGCTGGAGATGTCAATCCCTGTGGCTACAGTCAGTTTGGCACTGGCAGCCAGTAAAGATGAGCAGGAAACTGGAAACAGGAACAGGCAGAGGAGTAGCACAGGTCACAGACTGCTTGTAATCTAGAACCGACATAGAAACTGTAGAAACAATACTGGGTTTATTCACACAGCTTATTTTCAGGCATATTTCGGAGTGTAAACCAGTCGTGTTACGCTTCAAAATACACTTGAAAAACGCCTGCAAAATGTTTCCTATTTATTTCAACGGGAAATACACTGTGTAATTCATGAGGTGTATTTTTACGTTGCTGAATTTAAAAAATGCCTTGTAAAAAAGAAGTGACGTCACTTCTTCAAGCGTTTGACAATCTGATTTTCCATTGACACTACAAAAAACCCTTTGAAAATATGCCTCAAAATACGCTTAAAAATACGCTGAAAAATGCTTCAAAATCGCTCGCAAAAATCAACTCCACAAATGCCTGGATTCAGAGGCTGTTTTCTCTTGAAATCCGCCTCGTAATTTTCTGCCTCAAACATATACCGTCTGAACATACCCTTACAATTAATGAATGGCGTCAATGAATGAAGGCTCAGGCTGGTTTTAAATAGAACGCCAGAATGACTACATGATGGAAGCAGCCACTGGAATGCAAGGCTGCAAAGCAGCAAAGAAAAGGTAAGGGTATGTGCACACGATAAAGTCAATTCCGGCTGAAATTACGGAGCTGTTTTCAGGAGAAAACAGCTCCTGCATTTTAGACGTAATTGCTCGTACTCGCGTTTTGCGAGGTGTCCATTACAGACGTAATTTGGAGCTGTTCTTTATTGAAGTCAATGAAAAACGGATCAAATTACGTCCCAAGAAGTGTCCTGCACTTCTTTGACGAGGCTGTTATTTTACGCACCGTCTTATGACAGCGACGCGTAAAATTACAGGTCGTCGGCACACTACAACGGCAAACCCATTGAAATGAATGGGCAGATGTTTGCCGACGTATTTGAGCCGTGTTTTCAGGCGTAATTTGAGGCGTAAAACGCCTCGTTTACGCCTGAAAATAGGTCGTGTGAACCCAGCATTAAACAACACAAACTTTAGTAGCAGGATGTGGTCACATGTCCAAGGAACCCAGAGAAGCATACGATGTCTGCAGGGTTGAATGCTGTTTCTTCAGTGACACCAGCGGCGCACAGCCTAGCACCAGGGCACGACCGCCGCAAGGAGGCAAGAGAAGGTTGCTGAAGCATGGAGAGGTGAGTAATAACGCGAGCAGCACTGCTTGTGACAAGTTTTTTGGGTATATTATATCTCCAGAAGGTCTGTGTATGGACCCTTGTAAAATCAAGGCTGTTGTTGATTGGCCAACCCCCAAAAATGTAAAAAGAAGTTCAGAGATGTAATAGATGTACTAACTTATACAGAATGATCAAATTCTGGAAACGTTTTTGCTCTGCTCTTGAGATAAGAGTAAATTTGTCTTCTGCCTTTTATCCCCAATCAAATGGACATACTGAAAGTACTAATAAAAGTCTTGAACAGTACCTTCGATGCACCACCAGTTATCTTCAGGGTGACTGGTTGGATTATTTATCCACAGCTAACTTTTCATATAACAAATCCGAGCATAGTTCCAAATCACAAAGTCCTTTCATGCGAATACTACATGCCTTCACCCAGTCTTCATTCCTGATTTACCAATTTCTACCTCTCTTCCAGCAGTGAATAAATGCTTGACGAAATTACAAAAGGTTTAAGAATTTTTTTTGAGAGTTTGCACGATGCTCAAAAACAATTTAAACAGGCTGCTGATAAACACTGGAAAGCACCTCCTGCTATTCAAGTAGAAGACAAAGTTTGCCTTTCCACAAAAAATGTAAAGCTGAAAATACCTTCTCTAAAATCAGGCCTGAAAAATACTTGGCCTTTTCAAATTTCTGCCCAAATTAATGAAGTGACTTTTCGTTTAAAACTTCCTGAGACTATGAAGGTGCATCCTGTTTTTCATTGTTCTCTCTTTTTGAGCCATTTTAGGAAAATCATTTTAAAGGTCACATTTTGCCTCCTCCAGCACCCGTGAATATGCAAGGTGAAGAAGAATAAATTGTTCAAAAAATCATGATTAGAATAGGCGGCAGTACTTGATCCAGTGGAAAGGGTATGGCTTTGAGGAGAATTCTTGGGAACCAGACAATGTTCATGCTCCTAGGCTTACAAAAGCTCTTATTTAGAGATATCCTAACCCCTAGGACATCTTGGAAGAAGGGGAGGACTGTCAAGATTTGAACCCAGAATTTCATCTCTCTCAGGCAGCAGCTTTTCTTACTGAGCCATCTGAAACATTGGACAGCTCCAGTGCTGAATCTATTATCTAGATTCTCATGATTACTCCTTCTCTGGATTCCTTCTCTTGATTGCCTGATTGGTCTCATCCATTTGGCTTACTATAAAAGTCTGGCCCTTGCACTTCCTCATTGCCAGACTATTGAGCTTCCTGATTGTAGTTTAGGTCCTTACTGCTTTACTCTACAAACTGTTGCTGCTCATTTGTGTACCGAACTTAAATTGTTTTCTGACCACGTCACTGCCTCCCGATACAAACTGTTGCCTCTTGCCGCTTATCTGTGTACCAAACTTGGATTGTATCGTGACCACGTCTCTACCTCACACTACAACCTGTTGACACTTATCTGTGTACCGAAACTGGACTGTTACTGGACTACTCTTGATAATATCACCCTCTTGCCAGATCGTCTCAGCCACTCTACTCCAAATCTGCTACAGACCTTGACTATCTTTTAAGTGGCAAACACCTCGCTCCTGGTCCTAGGCATTAAAAATGAATTGAGAATAGGTAGGAACCAGCTCCATTCTAATTATAAGCAGCCTTAGAAAGATGGGAGAAGTGCACTACCAAAATGGAAGCAGTGATCACCCCAAAATGTGCAATAAAAAAAACAAGGTTAGCCAGCACATCCTAACTGTCACGATCTGTGGGTGTGTGGACCCACTGGGCCGCACCACCGTAGCGGGATGCCAGCTGGCCAAACTACAGTGTACCAAGTTAATAAATATAGTCCAAGCAAAAGGGTACCTGTGATAGTCCAGACAATCGCAACGGCTAGGCACAGATGGGATCTTAACTGCAGGTGATGAAGATGAGACAGATTACACCAGACGTGGTGTAACACAGCAGACATGGCAGATGGCAGAACTCGACTTTAATACTATAGCGGACACAGGAACAACTACAACATGGGATACGGAATACAGATAACAGCGCACGGGAACAGGATGACACTAAGGGACCATTTGCAACAACGCTCAGGCAATGAGCAAAAGGGCAGGGCCCTACTTAAGTCCAGGGTGATCATGGGCTAATTAGTGATGTTAAACATGTGCACACTCTACGGGACACAGCAGAGTGGAGCAGAAGTGAGATGCGGACCAGCGCTCACAAGTCCATGGCTGCAGCGATCGGGCAGTGAATGGTCCCGATGGTCCGCGGCCCTTACACTAACAAAATGAAATAAATGTGCAGGTGCACATCTGCTGTGACTGCAAACAATAAAAGAAAAAAAATAATAGTGCAGCACTAAGACAGACACAAACAGTGAATATGTCTGTCTTGCATGTGTCACTCATAAACCCAGGTCTATGGATTCGCAACACTAGAAACATTTCAGATAATACTGAAGGTTTAGGAGTAGAACAGCTGCCCATGAAAGATGCATGACTCTTTCTTGAGTCTCATTCCAATAGATGTTCAGGTAACAAAGTGCGACTAATGTCACATGAGATTTCTAGCGAGACGCAACTTTTTCCAATATCTCATTCACATTGCGAGACAGTTCATGTCTGTGGTGCCAATCATTGCTTGACATTGGATGACAAGTTCAGCGTCACTGGTCGTCAATATCAAGTCAGCGTGGTGCATTTACTGAATGGTAAAAACCAGCATATGACTGGCCATTGTACAAGTAGCAGGAATTAAAGGGGTTTTCACAGATTTTAAACAAAGCTAAAACTAGAAAACAAATCAAATTTACTTATCCTAGTAATTCTTAGCCATTTCCGCAGGGCAGCTCCCGGTTCTCGCTGTTTATCATCTGTATGCAATGACATGATGTCACATAATCGGGACTGCCAACCGAGGTCCGCCACTATGCACAGTGGTGTAGCTATAGAGGTTGCAGTGGTCGAAATTGCAACAGGGTCCCGCAGCCAGGGAGGCCCACAGCCTCCTGCACCACCTCTATCCACTGTTACTGTAGTAACTGGGGCCTGTGTAATAAACTACACGAGCCCGTTACTACAGTAACAGTCAGGTCTGCACGCAGTTGCCCAAACGCCCTCCCTGTGACCAGGGCCGGAAGGCCCTTACATACTAGTCGCGTTGCTAGCACCGGACATTGGCCCGATGCCCCAGGCGAATGCCACATTCAAATGTATCTGTGTCCTCAGGACACAGATCCCATTGACTACTATGACTACTGTTCTGCCATTCACTTTGCTACAGGCCACGTTAGGCCTGCTGCTTATAAGACACTGGGACACGATCCCTGCACATGTCGGCGTGATGACGTCACTGGATCATGCCAGCCTATGCAAGGATCCCGTCCCGGCGCCTCATAGGCTGCAGGACTGAGGAGGTTGTGGAACTCTGTTTTCCGCAGGAACGGGGCTATGTGAGTATACTTTTTTTTCTTATTTGTTTGAGGGAAACAATGCACTATCTACAGGGTGGCTGTGTGGCACTATCTACAAATTGGGGTGTGGGTGTGTGGCACTATCTACAAATTGGGGTGTGGGTGTGTGGCACTATGTATAAAGGGTGGTGTGTGGTACTATCTACAAGAGGGGTGTGTGTGACACTAGCTACAAGGGGGCTGGGTGTGGCACTATCTACAGGGGGTCTGTGTGGCACGATCTACGGAGGGTTGAGTGTAGCACTATCTTCAAGGGGCTGTGTGGCACTATCTATAGGGGGGGTGTGGCACTATTTACAGAGGGCACTATCTACAGGGGACCATGTGGCATTATCTACAGGGGGCTGTGTGTGGCACTATAATCAGGGGTGCTGTGGCATTATCTACAGGAAGCAGTGTGTGGCAATATCTACACGGAGCAGTGTGTGGCGCTATTTACATAGGCTGTGTGAGGCACTATCTACAGGGGGCATTGTGGCACTATCTACTGGGGGCACTGTTGCACAATCTACATACGCTGTGTGTGGCACTATCTACAGGGGGCAGTGTGGGGCACCATCTACAAGGGGAACTAACTGTGGCACTATCTTTGCTGGTTTTTATGCTACCAGTAGTGGTCAGCACATATCGTCTAGCCCTTTTTTTTTTTTTCATTAAAGGGCTCGGCTGTTGGATATGTGCAGACAAATACTTGTAGCGTAAAAACCAGAGGGTAGTAGGAGCGTGATGAAAATAACTTTAAAAAGTTTAAAAAGTATACGTTTGGGAAGCCCCCTTTAAAAATCCTGCGTTTGCCCCTGACAGTATACTTACCAACCTCGCTCCTGAGTTGGGTCCAGCCACAGCACGCGTCCTGTCACTTTCGGCGTCACAACTTTACGTGCGCTGAACTACGTTAGGACCCGCACTGGACCCGGAGCCGAAGAGAACCCAGCTCAGGAGGGTAAGGGGAGTATGTTACAATATTGTCTGCTGTGGACCTGTATCTAAGCCTACCATGTGGTTGGCTCAGATACAGGGCCCAGCAGAGGGCATCACACAGGTCTGCTGGCAATAAAGAGAACTTAGGGGGGCTAAGAAAGGACTTTTGCACGGGGGCCCATGAGGCTTTAGCTTCGCCCCTGTCTATGTCGCAATCATGTGACGTCTCATGGATTTTAACATATAATGTATAGCTGGTAAACAGATAGGACTGGGACTGATGGCATGGGATGGCACACTATTACCATGGTAAGTTTATTACAATTTGGTTTATTGTGAACTTTTTGTCAAATTAAAACCTATTGAAAAAAAAAACTAGGTCCATATTAAAACCTCTGTGGAGCTACAAGCACCGTGCAGATAACGGGAAATGCAGTTCCACAAAACCATCACACTCGCTCACTCGTCCGTCCGTCCGGTCCCTACTGTGTAGTCACAGTCACGTGGTATATAGACGGCCCTGATCACATGACCGCGACGTCATCAAACAGCTTCAAAACTTCTAAGGTCTGGCAGCAGCCGGTGTGGACGTGTTTGCGCTTCACGCCTCGGTTGGATGACAATTTTGAGTCCGTGGTTATGGCGGGAGAAGTGGTTGGATGTGGTGTGATAAGGGCGACGGTGACCGTTCTGCTATTGGCCCCATTAATATGTGCTGCGGCCGCAGGTAATGAGGAGTCCGCGTGTCCACACGTGAGGGGTACTACAGTGCGGCTCAGTGCAGGATCCCTGACTTATAAGGAATAGGGCGCCTCCCGAAAAATGGCTGCCCCCATAGTGTGTAATGTGATAGCACAAGTCTATACTGTGTACAGTATAAAGACTACACATACTGTAATCCTACACCAGCTCAAGGCAAAGATGCACACAAGCCTCCGACATTATTCACAGCCAATAGAAGTTCTTCTGTTTCTGGGAAAGTGGGATAGTAACCTAAATAGCCACCATTATAGGTTGTCACCCAGCTTTCCTGGACTCCTGAATGACAAGTCTGCCTGTGATATAGCGGCTTCTCCTGAATCACTGCAGGGCTAAAATTTGCCATTCTGGAGTGTGGAAAAGCTGGGGGTCTATGGGTTTAACCGGTTAAGGACTAGGCTGTTTTACGGCTAAATCACCAGCGAAAGTTTCACAATGTTGCTTTGCGCTTCTTTAGAGGATTATAACTGCAGGTGAATAAAGTTCATCTTTGAATTTTACACTCTTTGTAAAGGACAGATAGGGCTTTGTTTAAGTGGCATTTGTCAGTATATGTCAATTTTTTTTTTTTTATTCTCTTATGTGGGCAAAATTGGAAAAAAATGCAAGAATTTAGCAATTTCGTAAGTTTATGCTGGAGTTTTTCACACACTGTGGACCATGGGCAAAATTAAAGTGTAACTAAACATTTGATAAACTTCTCATATGTCATAGTGACATGTCAGAAGTTTGGATTGGTGGGGGTCCGAGTACTGAGACCCCCACCATGAGTGCTCAGCCGCTTCGTGTCTGTTCGGCTATTTCCGCTAATAATTGTATCGGTGTACGGACTCCATAGAAAGTCTGAGCTTGTACTCTGATACATCGGCTTTCCGGAAAAAAGCTGAACAGACACGAAGCGGCTGAGCGATTGGTGGGGGTCTCAGTACTCGGACCCCCACCTATCAAAACTTCTGACATGTCACTATGGCATATCAGAAGTTTTGTCAAACGTTTAGCTACACTTTAATCTCCTTTCACATTCTTCCACTTCTCTTGAGAAAGGGGATACCAAATATTTGTACGTTATTTCTCACATAGAGAAGTAGGAGGGCGGAGGATAGAAGAAGCTTATTTCACAAATCGCTTTTTTTCAAAGCTGGTTTTACAAAACTCAACAGAGTTTCTATAACACTTCCAAAATATCTGATCTTGAAGCAGAAATCCAAAAATATTCATCTAGGGGTATAATGGGAATTTATTTTTTGGGGTTTTCTAAAATAAGAAATTGCAGGTTTATGCAAATGGAGCTCTCCAGCAGATGAACTTTAGAAAACATCAAACATGACATTCACCCCCCACCCATTCCCTCCCTCACCCTTGGAGTAAAATCAGGGGAAAAATTTAATGTAGGGCAAATATAGTTTCAACTAAAATCTAATAATTCAGAAGGGTGGTATTTTTTTGAAACATGGCTCAATGCCCAGGCCTGGTTATGAGGGACAGAAATATCGGGAATCTTTGCGGTGCCAGTCTTTTCTGCAGACGCGGCACTTTTTCTGAGGTTTGCTTCTCGTTGGTGTTGGGGGAATCCGACTGATGAAGTGTCTTTCAGTCAGTCGCGTGACATCCTCAGACTGGGGGCATTCTCGGGTGTCCTGAACATCAAATATGAGGCCTTCAATAATTTTTTCCTGGAAATCCAGGTATGTGTCTCTGCCTCTGTTTTTTTTGTAGAGCACACATGAGTTGTGGATGGCCACCTGTAACAAATAAATGGCCACTTTTTTGTACCAGGTTTTTGTTTTTCGCTTCACTAAATAGGGCTGTAAAACCTGGTCTCTTAAATCCACCCCCCCCCCCCCCATGTACTTGTTATATTCGGACACGCTCACTGGTTTGTGCTTGTCCGATGTTGCCCCTCTTTCCCTCACTGCCACTGTTCCTGCGGTATGAATCGTGCTTAGCACATACACGTCTTTGCGATCCCTGAACTTGACCGCCAGCAATTCTTCAGATGCATAAGCACAGGAGTCCCCCTTTACCATGCGCTTCCCCACTAATTGCTGTGGAAAACCAATTCTGTTTTTGCGCATGGTACCACATGCCCCAGTCCTTGCAGCATGCAAATGCCTAAACAGGGGCACACTGGAATGCAAATTATCACAGTACAGGTGGTACCCCTTGTGAAGCAGAGGCTGCATTATCTCCCACACGATCTTACTGCTGGTGGAAAGATCAGGGGGGCATCCAGGAACATTTATTGTGCGGTCCCGCCCTTCATAAATCCTGAAGGCGGTGGTATATCCTGACCCGCTTTCACACAATTTCACACAAAAACAAAGTAATATTAAATTTAAAAAATACACATACACCTTTTTTTACAATAAACATTAAAATAAGTCTCAATACATAAAACCTACACATATTCGCTATTGGCGCGGCCCTAATAACCTGCACAACTATTTGTTTGCGTCATTTATGATGTGCACGCTGTAAAAAAAATAAAATAAAAACTTCTTTCACTTGTTAATGTGGGGCACGAGGTGGGATGAATTTAACCTCCATGTGCCTCACATTAATAGTAATTAACCCCATCATGCACCTCACACATTAACCCATGCCCTATTGACACCTAAGGTGTCCATCACCCGAGGTGAGCGTAATTGTCACATTCACCGTGATCCTTTACCTTATCCGTTTCTCATTTGGTTTCCTGTGGCGCCGTGTTCCTTTTTTCTAATATTTATTAACCCATCATGACTGAGAAACATGATGGGGTTAATTACTATTAATGTGAGGCACATGGAGGTTAAATTCGCCATCACACCACGGACCTCACATCAGAATTTTTTTTTTTTTATTACTGTTGGCAAAGTATCGTTTTGATATCGAAATCGCAATACTACACACAGTATCGGTATCTAAGTCCAAATTCTGGTATTGTGACATCCCTAGTTGGGGCATTATACTGTGTGGGGGCAGATATGGGGGGCATTATACTGTGGGGGCATCTATGAGGGGCTTTATACTGTGGGAGAAGCTGATATGGGGGGCATTATACTGTGGGAGGAGCTGATATGGGGGGGCATTGTACTGTGGGGGCAGCTATGAGGGGCTTTATACTGTGGGAGGAGCTGATATGGGGGGGCAGCTATGAGGGGCTTTATACTGTGGGAGAAGCTGATATGGGGGGCATTATACTGTGGGAGGAGCTGATATGGTTGGGCATTGTACTGTGGGGGCAGCTATGAGGGGCATTATACGGTGTGGTGTGTGTATAAATATATATATATTCCCAACCTGCCTATTCTAGTAAAGATAGATTTCTATTTATCTATACAATCTATCTGTACAGAGAATGTATTGGTGTGTAACACTATCTTTTATTTGCAGCCATTATTCTGGCAGCAATTCTCTCTAAATCTCTTCTTCTCCTCACACTGAAACAATGTGTGAGGAGAAGAAAAGAGGCAGGAGATTTGCTGCCAGAAATTTTAAAATGAAAACCAATGTGATCGCTGTGATCGGTTTCCACAGCGATCACATGTTCAGGGTAGGGATGCATCGAAAGTTCGATACCGTGCATCCCCAAACAGTTCAATACCGTTATTTCATGTATTTTGGTACTAAGCTGTGCGGATGCACAGCTAAGTATAGTAACACATGAATGTATGAGAGCGGGGCTGCGGCTGTGTAATACAGCCATTCCCCCGCTCCTGAGTCATGACAAATGCGCGCCGTCAGGATTGCACTGCAGAACACCCCCATGTTCTGTCTTCAGTGCCTGAATTGCCGCTCATTAGTGCAGCGCCGGCCGCATCACCTCATGCTGACCGTGTGTGCGCTTGTTGTCAGGAGCGGGGCAATGACTGTATTACACAGCCGCAGCCCCGCTCTATAACGGCGGAGATCAGAGAAACCTCTCATCTCCACCGCTATTCTCCTGAGTGCTGTGATCAAAGCTGACTGCAGCATTCAGGGGAAAATGAGAAGGGGGGGATGCCCCTTGGATCACATCACAGAAATACCTGTGACACGATTGAGGGACATACCATATATGGGCAGACAGCCCAGGGTCCACTGAAGGACCCCAGGGCTGTCTGACCACATTTCCTGTTGTTAGGGCATACTTGGGTATGCCCTAACAACTGCCTGTGTACTATCCGTACACTGGCTAATACGGTGGTTAAATACGGAGCTGTTTTTAGGCAAAAACAGCTCCTGATTTTCAGACGTTTTTTTAACAACTCACGTTTTTCGCGGCGTATTTTACGGCCGTTATTGGAGCTGTTTTTCAATGGAGTCAATGAAAAACGGCTCTAAAAACATCCCAAGAAGTGACATGCGTTTCTTTTTCGCGGGCGCCTTTTTACTCGCCGTATTTTGACAACGACACGTAAAACACCTCGTGTGAACAGATCATCGTAAAACCCATTGGAAGCAATGGGCAGATGTTTGTAGGCCTAATGGAGCCGTTTTTTCAGCCGTAAAATGCCCGGTTCACACAACCTATTTTCAGGCGTAAACGAGGCGTATTATTCCTCGTTTTACGTCTGAAAATACGGCTCCAATACGTCGGCAAACATCTGCCCATTCATTTGAATGGGTTTGCCGACGTACTGTGCCGACGACCTGTCATTTACGCGTCGTCGTTTGACAGCTGTCAAACTACGACGCGTAAAAATACAGCCTCGTCAAAAGAAGTGCAGGGCACTTATATACATTATATGCAGGGCACTTATATACATTATATGCGGGGCACTTATATACGTTATATGCGGGGCACTTCTATACGTTATATGCGGGACACTTCTATACGTTATATGCGGGACACTTCTATACGTTATATGCGGGGCACTTCTATACGTTATATGCGGGGCACTTCTATACGTTATATGCGGGGCACTTCTATACGTTATATGCGGGGCACTTCTATACGTTATATGCGGGGCACTTCTATACGTTATATGCGGGGCACTTCTATACGTTATATGCGGGGCACTTCTATACGTTATATGCGGGGCACTTCTATACGTTATATGCGGGGCACTTCTATACGTTATATGCGGGGCACTTCTATACGTTATATGCGGGGCACTTCTATACGTTATATGCGGGGCACTTCTATACGTTATATGCGGGGCACTTCTTTCAGACGTCATTTGAGCCGTTCTTCATTGAACTCAATGAAGCACAGCTCAAAATTTACGGCTGTCAAAGAAGCCTTGCAAAATGCGAGGAGGAGCATTTACGACTGAAACGAGGCAGCTGTTTTCTCCTGAAAACAGTCTGTCATTGCAGCCGTAAAAGCCTCTCATCGTGTGCACATACCCTAATAGAACAGCAATTTGCTTTTAAATTGGCACATGGCTAAAACTTGAAAATGGGCCTGGTCAGGAAGTGGTTAATATAAAACTTTACACTTTTATTATTTTCTAGACCTTAGCATTAAGAAGCAAAAAGGTACAGACGTAGTGAACTAGGTTTATTGATAGTGTCGTAGGGGCGACCCGTCATGAGGCAGCATAAATGGCGCTAATTGCAGATGTATCACAATGGTGCTAGCTGAATTACACATTTGGAGCATCCAGGCGCCCCCATCTTTACATCAGCGCATGGCTGGCATGCCTGCTCACCAATATTTTGTGTCCGCTTTCTGGCATGTCCATTTTATGGACCGTTTAATAATATTGTGGAAGGATGTTTTTCAAAATCGTGCCAGTGATTGATACATTTGTCACGTCACCTGGTGCATAATACGCATTTACTGGGGCTTGTCTTTTGATAAATGTGCACCTTTGATAATTGAGCGCTCCTCATGACGTTTATATGGCTTTCCATAAAACCAGTTTGTGGTATTTTTTCCCATGTAGGAATTGTAGCGTTTCCTGCCTGACCGCTGCCAGTATATGTGAACGCACCCCAAGCCATAGTTACTGTAGTATGAAGAAGAATAAATGTCTCCCCATTTTAATGGGGTTTTTTCTTCTTAGACATCACATTTGTCATTTATTGCTATTTGACGGGAACATTTTAAGTTGTTTGAACATTTTTCCTTTTTTTGTTATAAAGGAACACAAGTACAAGTGATTAAACTCGTGGTTGGAAGGTCGGCCTCCTATAATACATCACAGAATTTCTGCTATAAGAAAACACTAGAACCAAAGTGGTTTGATGTCTGGACTAAAGTGCAGGTAGGTGTAATACCTGGTTATTTTATGGTGCATTTACATGAGACTATTATTTTTAGTTGCAGGGTAATCCATGCATCAGAAAATTGCAAATTGCTACAGTTTGCAATGTAATTTTGCCCGGTGTGGCTTTTACAGGTGAAACACATTTATGTTTTTGCTTACATTTTTTTATTCTTAACCACAAGGCCAAAAAGTCTCATGTAAATGCACCCTGAGGTCCCATGCACACGAATGTGCTTTTGCTGCCGCAATTTCCCAGAAAATCTACGGGAGAATTTCGGTCCCATTCATTCCTATGGGGCCATGCACACGACCGCGGTTTTCACGGTCCGTGCATGGCCCTGGAGCCCGGAAGAACGGGCATGCCTTATTACGGGCGTGTTCTGCGGTCCGGGCTCATTGAAAGTAATGGCGATTTGCGGGTGGCTCGCGGCTGTCACTCCGTGGCCGACCTGGAAATCATGGCCGTGCACATGGCTACGGTCGTGTGCACGAGGCCTTACTGTAGCATTTAATTGTTTACTTTTGATGTAATATACCTCGTGTGTGTCCTTGAGTTTTTTTTGTCTATTCTCAGTTATGTTAACACAAATACCTTACTATGGGAATGTGGTGAGGGTACCCACACACGCAGATTTGTTGTGGATTTTTGAGGATTTCCCCCCTTTTTACATTGGAAAGGGTGAACATCCAGAACAGTGCTCTCTGATTTCTGTGCAGAAAATGTTCAGAAACATGTGGATGAGATTCTGCCACCCCCCCCCCCCCCAAAGGTATTACTATGGGAATGTGGTGAGGTACAGTTGGACACTAAAGTTTTAAAGCCATTTAGCTATATTCTAAGGCTTTCTTCACATGGCTCTTAAAAAAACTTGTAAAAGTGTCTAAAACGCTAGCGTTTTTAAAAAAAACGCTTTTTAAACTACAGGCGTTTTTGTGTGCGTGCTTTCGGTCCTTTTTTTTTTTTTTTTTGTGCATAATTAGAACTCACATTGACTATGGGAATTGGGTGCGTTTTACGCGCCAAAGAATTCACCTGACGCTGCTTTTTTACATGACACGTTTTGTAAACAGGCGAGTGTAAACAAAAAAACTGCGTCATATGCAATTGATGTCAATGGAAAGCTTAAATCATGTGTTTGGCGTGTTTACGCGCCGAAAAACAAATCAAATACACGCCGTGTGAACAGGGCCTAAAGGAGGCAGGCTGCTTCTGAAATGTCTATCGGTAAAACACAGCGTGTGCATTGACTTGTCCTGCTGTTCCGCTAACAATGGTCAGTCCATTTGTACCTCAGGTCCTTTTTTACATATTTTCTATTGTATTATGAGCAAACCCTGCACAAGGAGCTGCAGCTCCCCAGAGAGAGGCGAAGTTCACACCTAGCAGATTTGCTGCAGATATTTCGCCTGAGTTTCCAGATGGAAAATTTGCATTGGAATATACAATATCTACAAAGGGGATGAGATTTTAACAAGTTTACACTTGGATATTGACTTGTAGTGCAGATTTTTAATCGCGCAGCATGTCCATTCCTGTTAAAGAATAAACACAGATTTGTTGTCGGGTTTTTTTTTTTTTGGTTTTTTTTCCCGTTAATTTAAACAAGGAAGAAGAAATTCCCTGTCAAATATTTTTGTTGTGGATTTTGACGCAAATGAACTGCTTATCTGCCGCAATATCTCCAAGTCCAGATAGGTTTAACCAGTTTCGCACTGCTGATAGACTATAAACGTCTGGCCGGTCTCCTGCATAAAACAAGGCCTCATACCGCCACGTCAATGAAAAAGTTATGGCTGCTGAAATGCAGAGGTAAAAAGGTAGAGAGACCGCAGCACACACAGGTATCAAAAAAGTGTTTTTTATTCTGCCATAAATAGCGATGTTTGACCCAAGTGAGGGTCTTTCTCCTGGAGAAAGACCCTTACTTGGGTCGAAACGTTGCTATTTATGGTGGAATAAAGACACTTTTTTGATACCTGTGTGTGCTGCGGTCTCTCTACCTTTTTTATGTCTATTTGGAGTTGGACTGGCTACGACTTGACACTGCCTGCACCGATTGAAACTCTCCTGTTTAATGCCCCTCATGAATTTTTCTGGGACTGTGATGTGCTGCTGATCTCGCTCTTTGAAAAAAATATCTGGTCATTAAGGGGTTAATTGTCTCTTCTCCCTCTCTGGCAGGCTGCAAGATGGGAAGAGGAATTATGTAAAAGAACACAAACCCCTTTTTTTGTCTTTCTTTTTTCAATAATATACTTTTCTGTGTCTGCTGCCCGACAACTTTGGTTGCGATATCGCTATGTCCCGTAGCCTATGTTGCGAGTAATGACCGCTTCTGGTCAGGGAGTGGTTAAAAATAATAAGCAAACCGTATACTCTCCTCCTGTGGCAACGCGTCCCTGGTTCCCCTGCCACGGTGTGTACACCCGGCCTCCAGCCATGCTGTGTCGCCAAGTGTATAGAGACTGGAAGGGAACCCGGGAAGCGCCAGGGGAGATGAATATAGTTAGTTAGTTGTGTGTGTGTGTGTGTGTGTGTGTGTGTGTGTGTGTTTTCTGTAGCTAATCTATGTGTGATTTTAGCCTTAGGGGATTATCAATCACGCTCTCACTAGCGTTAGACCTATGCTTGCACAACCTTACAAGGTTAAAGGCTATGTACACCTTTTGAAATTGTTTTAATTTTTTAATAAAAATGTCTATCAGTGTGTTTGGTGCAACTTTCAAAATACTTATTGACTGATTAGGAAATATATTCTTATTTTTTTCTTTACTATAGATTCGGGTGAACAGCACAAAAATGATCAAAGTGACGCAGGTGGATAGCGAGGAGAAGCTCAAGGATTTGGAAGGCTTTGTTGTGTCCGACTTCTACTCATTCTTTAAGGAGAAATTCAATGATACCTACATAAATGTGGATCTCCAGAGCAACAATATCTGCGTTAAAGTCCATGTAAATGAAGCCGATACATGTTATAGTGTCATCGTTTCTAGAGGTGGGTTACGTGTAGCCACAGGACAGCAGTTGGTCATCTTTATGTGCCCTGTTTGCTACGGTGGATAATTCTTACTTGCAGATTTTTAATTACAATTCTTCTATTAAGGCCTGGATCACACACGCTGCTTTGATGCCGTTTTGGCTATGTGAATGGGGGAGCAGGTGTGGTGCTGCTGTGCGCTGATGATATTTTGTCAGCCTCTGCTCCTTCCGTTTATAGAATACAGGCTGTTTACTTGTGCTGTTTTTTTATCCTTTTATATTTTTCGTTGTCTGACATGTTTTTTGTTTTTTCCATTTGGCAGGCTTTGATCCCAAGCTATTTGCGGTCTTCTTTATTGGCCTTTTCTTGTTTTTCTATGGAGATTCTCTCAGTAGGTGGGTTTTGGTCTTCTTTGATACAATAAGCTGATCCGAAGCTCCGCGATCCTGTATTAAATGTTAATATGTTCCAAATGGCACCCGTTGTACCTTTGTGATAACTGAAAATACTGCCGTGTATGGTAAAGAGAAAAAGTAACAAAAGAAATGAATAGTTGTCCTCTAAGGCCTTATTCACACGTACGTGTTATACGTCCGTGCTATGCGCGTGATTTTCACGCGCGTCGCACGGACCTATGTTAATGAATGGGGCTGTTCAGACGGTCTGTGAATTTAACACAGCATATGTGCGCTGTGTGAAACTCATGACATCTCCTATATTTGCCCGTATTTCGCGCTGCACGCACCCATTGAAGTCAATGGGTGCGTGCAAATCGCGCTCGGCACACGGAAGCACAACAGTAGTAAAATAAATGACTGCAAATAGAAAAGCACCACATCCTTTTCTGTTTGTAAACATAAAACCAGAGTGTCATAATGATGCCGGCTGCGCGAAAATCACGCAGCCGCGAACCATATGCTGATGACACACGGACCTTTTGCACGTGCAAAACGCAGCGTTTTTTGCGCGCGCAAAACTGACACGTCTGTGTGAAGGCCTAAGTGTAATAGTTTCTCTGATCAGACCATTCCATTAATCGTAGAGCTGCTGTCACTATCCGCTGATCTGTTCCTGAGACCTCTGGAAAGCCGCTGGTTTTGCCAGGGGAAGTTCATGTCATTTCCCCCTTCCGGCGGCTGCTTCGGGGTCAATGTGGTATTCTAAATCAGAAGAACTCTGCATTCTCCACAAAGTAATTGTTCTTTCAATGCAATTTTTTGTTATTTCAAATATAGGACTATCCAATATATATATGTAGGGTTAAAGTTTTTCGGTTATGACGTTCATCAGACCATCTGCTTGAATAATATATATTAGACACATTTTTCACTAAATGAAAAATGACGTCAAATAATGGAAAAGAAAAAATGAACAAAGGGTTTCACACGTGTATGACCTCGCTATAACTAGCGCCATTTACAATGATATCAAAGTACATGTTCGATCTGTAACCTCCTAGTAATAAGGAATGTTCCATGTTCTTATTGCTTAGTTAGATAATTGTGACTAGACACTTACAATATAACACTCACAGCTTTTTTTGCTTCTTAGCATTTCTCAATAATTTGTATACTTTCTATGACTTGTTGAGATGCCAATACATATAAAGCCTTATTGGATTCTGATGCCATTCTGACATCCTTTATAACAAATAGTACATGTATGATCTAGAATTTCCTAATTATTAGCATGGTACATGTAGGACATTTACTACTTTTAACCAGTTAATGGCCACCCATTAAGTTTTTTACGGCGGCCACTACCTGGCTTTATTCTGAAGCAGTAGCCTTTTTACGGCGCAGCATCGGAATAAATACACGCTGCCGGGAGCAGGTAAGTCTCCGCTACCTCCAGTAGATGAGGGCTGGGAGCAGACCTGCTCGAACAGGCGAGATCGAAATAATTCTGTTGAATTGTTTAGAAGAGAAGCCCCAGATTCCTGGCTGCTGCCTTTTATGGTTTACAATGACGGAACATATTACAGTAGGAGGGGTTAATGAATTAATTGGAAGGGCTTTAGTTGAAATCGAATGTCCCTCAGATAATGACGCACCAGGCTCACAATCTTTAATCCGCTGTATGTTACAATTCAGGCCCCCGAGTGCTGACCTCTGGGGTAGGGGGTTTGTTTTCTATTGACGTGTCCCCAGCATAGCTAGATCTATGTAATTGCTTTATAAATAGAAGTGTTTTGTAACTACGATCACTGGGGGGTATTCGCGGTCTACAGAACATTGATTATTTCTTCCATTGTTTTGTCTGTCCTACAGAAGTCAACTTTTTTACTATGGCACAGGAATGAGTGTCGGGATGCTGGCTTCAACACTGATCCTTGTCTTCATGCTATCCAAACTGCTGCCCAAGGTACTTTTAAAACACCCGTGATAAAAACTTCTGTGTCCGTTCAAATTGTTGTTTTATTCTTTGTTAAAGATACATAGTACAGGTGTAGCGTAGTTACCAAATCGTTTCATGGGATACAGAACCATAAGTATGAAGACCTGCTCCCCAGATAAGGCTTGTCTGCTGGTTTCAGAAGTGACCAGCTGCTGCTCAGCCTCGTATGTTCTGGGGTCTGTGGCAGAGGAGAAAAAGAAAATGTGTAATGACTCCAGGCTCACCAACCTGACAAATGGCCAGTGCAAACCCTTAAACGTATTTTTCATGAAGGTTACGTTCGCCTTCTATATGTAGGGGGCGGTCGTCGTGTTAACGTTGGTTGGGCAACACAATGGCTGTTCTATAATGAAGGTGCAGGAGGTAAATACACGGGGGAAGGAGCTGATGGGAGGTCTTGCTTTGACAATTCAAAGGAGGCTGGCCGGGGTGAGTCGTGCTGGGACAATCTGCTAAGGAAGGAGATGGGGGGGGGGGGGCTGTGATCACTAGTGGAAGAGTGGCCGGGGGGGGGGGGGACTGCTGGGAAAGGTAGGGGATGGCAACTTTATCTACTATGGAAATAGGGGAGGGGGCGGCAGCTTTGTCTACTGAAGGATATTTGTTTAGCGACCTCAATAGGAATTTCTAAACCCAGACCTGTAGTGGTAAGGCTTGCCCCTGGACCTAAATAACATTTGTAAAGGCATGAGCTGTACAGTCATTGTATTTTTTTTTTTGTAATTGCTCCTCTGGAAAAAAAACAAAGTATTTTATTTTAGTGGTACAGTCCCCCCGTAGACTAAAGATGGTTATCTGATCAAAAGTCTCATTTCCATGTCAGCTTTACATTTTATATATTTTTGTATGCCACCATCATCGTGTTATAAGGAATATTTTAAAGTATCTTGACCTACTTGCAGCCTTTTTGATTGTCTTTTTTTATTTTATTATTTCTTTAGAAAAGCTCTTTCTATATGTTACTGGTTGGAGGTTGGTCCTTCTCACTGTATATAATCCAGCTGGTGTTCAGAAACTTCCAGGGAATCTGCACGGAGTATTGGCAGTATCTGCTAGGTATGTTTAGTATTTTGTTCCTGTAACTATAAATTATACTATATATAACATATTTTTTTGAGCACATTACTGTTTGCTAAAGGCATCAACTGGTAAAGTACAGGTCTTGGCATTGTTACTGACCGTAAATGTCTGGATTTTAAAATATAAATCCTGAAGGAAATTTCTAGTTTACATCATAATCCCAGTTACTTTGTCCAGTCAATTACGTGTCGTACATTAGAAGAAAAAAACTGCTGCCTGGTGTTGACAATTAAAGTATCTGAATCTGAACTGATTTCCATAAGCAGGATTTTCTTAATTCTTTATAGGTACTGCAACCGTTTTTGAACCCCACACTTGGGTCTTCATCTGGCAGGTGTGCAATCGCATCAGCTCTTCCTTAAAGAGAACCTTTCACCTCCCCATACATGTGCAGCATGTAATGGGGAGTGCTGCACAAACCCTGGGGCACTTTAAAAAAAAATTCGACCTCCCTCCGTTATTTAGATATCGGTGCCGTTATATTTAGCGCCCGATATTTAAATAACCCCCTGAACAGTCAACTGGGCGTGTACTGGCAAGGGGGCATGTTACTATGGCTGTGACACTGTCCAATCAGATATGGACAGTGCCACAGCAAGAGCGAGGGGGTTGTGTGTGTACTCTCTGATCTTGAAAGCCGAAGAGCGTCTTCTGCCGAACTGGCAAGGGGGCGTGTCACTGCTACGGACAGTGTAAGAGCTGTGGGTAGGAGAGCGCGCATGTGCGCTCTCATCCATTCAGCTCTTGCGAGAGATCAATCTTGTATTGTCTGCCGAACTGGCAAGGGGGCGTGTCACTGCTACAGACCGTGCAAGCGCTCCCCAGATCTTACACTGCACATAGCAGTGACACGCCCCCTTGCCAGTTCAGAGGGTTATTTAAATATCGAGTGCCAAATATAATGGCACCGATATCTAAATAACGGAGGGAGGTAGAAAAAAAAATGTAAAGTGCCCCAGGGTTTGTGCAGCCCTCCCCATTACATGAATCACTCAGCTGCACATGTATGGGGAAGTGAAAAGTTATTTTTAAATACATAAAGGCTGCATAGAAACACTTCATTAGAATAAGAACTAAATGTAATCTAAGAAGAGCCCTATTATAGTACATACAATATCTGATATAAACAGAATCTTTAAAATTAATCATTTTTAGAGATAAAAAAAGGTTGACCTAAAAACCTTCGACCTGGCTGATTTTTATTTGTTTCCTTTGTTGTCTGTTTAGACAAAGCTATCCATAACCATTTAATTATATAAAAAATTACACTTAAAGGAACAATCCGGTCAAAAATGACAAATCGGCCAGCACGTCTTTATATGTTTCCTCCCTTTTACATTATAAAGTCTTTGTGCTTCCTGTAATTTGCTGCTATTACGTATTTTTTTTCATTGCAGCATCAAGTTGCTGCTATCTCCATGACACGGAGTCAGCTGCATGTTAATGACCTCTCCTTACATGGATATCAGTGGGCGGGGACACAACTAAGCCCCTCCCAGGCTGGCAATGTGAATCTGCCAGTTATAAACGATGTGTCATGGAGCCCGACTGACATGAGGGATTTCTACATGCTCACTTTATCCAAGCCCCATCATTACTGGTGTCCTATTAGTGTCCTGCAGGGGAGTAGTTATCATTGTAAAATTATGTGGGAGTCGGTATAGGATATATACCCAAACAGAATCAAGCATCCTCAGGACAGCACTACTCAGTCATGGCAGCACAGGTTGGGTAACTTGTAGAGCTCTGACCAAAAGCTGATTTTTTTTATTTTGTCTGGAGTGACCCTTTTAAAGAGTTAGCTTTTACTTTCCAAAAACTTTTGATATGTTCTAGCAACAGATCAGAATTTTGATTGGTGGGGGTCTCGGTGCGGAGACCCCCACTTTCACTGAAATGAAGGTGCTGAGCGCCCTGCATCTTCGTCTGTGATCGCTGCTCCTTGTCAGGCTGATGACGGCTCACGTAGGCCTTCTATGTGAGCTGCCTTCAGGCTAAAGAAGCGCCGCTCACATCCGAAGATACATGCTCATTAATTTCAGTGTCAGTGGGGGTCTCATACCTATGTGGTCTAACAGTACATTCAGTAGGCAAAAAGAAAACACGTGAGTAGTGTGGAATTCAAAATACAATCCTTTTTGATTAGCAGTTTAACTTTTGTAGTTTACCTGATAACTTATGACTGTGGGCTGCTATATATATATATATATATATATATATATATATATATATATATATATATGGAGAACATCTCAAACCCTCAAAACTTTTTCGATATATATTAAAAATCATACCCTTGGAACAAATTCCAGCTTCAAATTCAAGCCGGCAAATGATGCTGAACGGACGCATTCTTTTGGATTTACAAAATGCAAAACCTGTTACCAGATGTCCTAAATGCAGCCGATTTATATTAGACCCAAGTAGACTTCTGTAGTTCAATAGACCTTGTAGTGTCTTTCTTTCCTTGACCACTAAAACCAAACCGGCTTGAGGAAAAAATGTCTGCGTAGCGTCTGTCTCCTAGAAAACCAGTACGCCATAGTAGACCGGTTCTTCTGAGCGTCCTCGTTTCTATGACTACAGATCTGAGGCTGCTATTTTTGTCGTAATCTATGTTTAGGAGGATTTTTTTTAAACCACTTTTTAAGTATTTTGTAACTTAAAATCTAAACACAGGAAACAACAAAAAAAACATGTCAAAGGATCTTTCATATGGGCCTTTTTATCTCTTAAAATGATTACTTTGTGTTGTGGAGCTGTAGTCCGTGGCTGCTGCTTAGATCATCTATACGTAGAGTTGTGCCTATGAATAGCACAACCCCAACTGGTGTCTGGTTTAACAAAACTGAACTAAATTTCCCTAGGGAGTGCCCACACTTTTCTGCTCGTTTCGATGTCGTACATTATATGTTTTGTATTTTTTGCTTATTAATGTAATTGAGTGCCTGACCACATCTTTTTATCAGGTAAAGTATTTTAACTCCACTTTGTAAAACCGTTCTGTTTCTTAGGCTATCTGGGCATTGTGGGCTTTGTCAGCTTTGCAGTTTGTTATAAATATGGACCTTTGGAAAATGAGCGGAGCATAAACCTGCTGAACTGGACCCTACAAATTATTGGATTGCTGCTGATGTACACTGGCATCCAAGTGCGTAATGTGGCACTGGTTATGATAGTAGTTGCGTTTTGTACCAAGCAGATTGAGTACCCGCTACGATGGATACACACCTTATACAGGTAACTTCACTGATTAAAAATAAATATATACTGTTCCATTCTCTTGCTGGCTGTACTCCATTCATTTCAGTATGGAGCAAAGTAGGAAGAGACTTGAATTACTGCAGCCCTTTACTACTTCCATGCTGATGTCCGCTTCAGGAGCCGAGGGATGGATAGAAAAATAGATAAAATAACTTTAGTATTTTACAGGAAATTAAAGGCTATATAAACCTTTTTGAAAGGGATTTTTTTTTTAATAAAAAGGTCAATTGGTGTGTTTTTTGTTTTTATTAAATTATTTTTACTTTTTGAGATACAGCTGCTTTGTATTCTGTATACAGAGCAGGTGTATCGTGCGCCGAGACCTGAATCCATCAGGTCCGTAGCACTGACGGGTTCAGTAAAAGCGGCTTCTTCGTGCCTCTGACTTTCAGGATCCACCTGTTATCCATTACATCTAAGTTCATAACTAAGACGTGATGGATTACAGGTAGATCCACACAGGACCCGCTGACACTGAACTAGTTATGCAGAATACAGAGCAGTTGTATCTCAAAGTAAAAATAATTTTTAATAAATTAATTTTCACCAAACACACTGACCTTTTTTTTTGAGGGGGGAAAATAAATCCCTTTCAAAGGAGTTTGTTAAAGTGATTACAACAGCCTTGACACTTATTCAAGAAGTAAGTGCACTAACAGTGGAGGAGGGGGGGGGGGGATGGAAGTGTAATGTGAGCTAGCGGACCTGTAGAAACGGTGATCTTGACCAGGCTGCAGCTCCGCTATATGTAACACTGCAGATTTCAGGTCTTGCACAACCTGCTGAGCTTTGAAGGGAAAGGCTTCATGAACGTACTGTACATGATGCCCTAAGAGCATTGTGTCGTTTATATTTTTTCTTGGAGGAACACTTTAAAAATTGAAAGATGATCTGATTAGATTTTTTCAGCAACCCTGACACATTATTCAAATGTACACGGAAAAATAAATAGAAGGTTATTTCATCTTCACCTTCGGTCCAGAAGACATTGTGAATAATTATTTGCACATTTTTAGGGCTATTGTTAAATCCAGAGTCAAAGCTGCGCCACCTCGTCTACTCTCCGAGGAAGAATACCGGAAGCAAGGGGAAGAGGAAACGAAGAAAGCATTAGAAGACTTGCGAGATTACTGCGGTAGCCCAGATTTTCAAACTTGGAAGATGATTTCACGTATACAGTCCCCAAAAAGGTAAGTTTCGGTGTTGGGAATTTCGACCGTGAGGCCTCTTCACTACCATAATAGTCTTCAGATAGTCTCTAGTGCTGGGGCCAAAAGGCTGAGGCGTCTGTTGCTTAATTGCAATTGCACGCAAAAATTATAACGTTATTCATTTTGGGATTTAGATGGTTACAATGACAGTAATTTTTTGTCACGTTAGTTTCCCTTTTAAACCCTTATTTATTTTCCTCACCATCGGTGGGGGGATTTGGAGAAATATATTTTGGACAAGGTTTGAATGTGCTGTAAAACTTAGCTTAAAAAGCTCCAGAGATCACAGTTCTATGGAAAGACTGTGGGAAAGATTCTACAGTCTAAGGCCGGGTTCACACAGGACGGATACGCTGCGTGAAAATCACAGTGTCCGACCTGGAACACGCAGTACATTCCGCCTGAAAAATCGCACCACATTGTGGTGCGATTTTTCAGACGGAAGTTCCGCTGCGGAAGTTAGAAGTTTATACTTGCCCCCTCCCTCCTCTGACATCGGCTCCAGCCTCCCTGGAGGACGTTGCTGGCCTTGTGACGCTTCAGCCTGTGATTGGCTGCAGCGGTCACATGGGATGCTACATCCTCGCAGGACTGCAGGAATTATATATTTTTTTTTCTTCCGGCATTGAGATATATATATATATTTATTATTATTTTTTTCTTTCTTGCGGAGTAAGCGCTGCGATTACGCCACAGTGGCAACGCTTGGCTTTCAGAATCTCATCCTGCGGAAATTTTGCAGCGTTTACGCTACGTGGGACCCAGTCTAAATCTGCAGGCATAAGCTTTAGTTGGCTTCATGCACATGACGGCTGTTTCTGCAATGCCTGGATTGGTTCTATATCTACGTGCTCTATTGAATATGATGTTCAAATCCGTCACCTGAAGCTTATGACTTCGCAGATCTGAAGTGAAAATAATTGGAAACTTGAAAATAAATGTATTGGATTCAAAAATGAAATAATTGATCCATTTGGTATCGCCTAACCTTCAATTTAACATTATTATTAAATGATGCTTTACATAGTGCAGCATTGTGATTGTTCAGGCATTGGACTGTGTATTTTTGTCAGCAGAAGTAGAATGCAGTAGTATAGCGGCCTCTAGTGGTATCACTTACTGTTTACTTTTTGCACACCACTTTGCAACAGTTATATATTATCATGAAAGTCGTATCCAGCGTCTTGGTTTATAAGAGAAAAAGTGTGTAGGGATTTCAGATGTGGCATGTGGTTCTATGAAATGCTTCAAGTCCCTGCATGTTTTTCACCTTACCCGTACCTGTAATCAGGAGTCAAAGAGCTGTTTGGTTGGGGTTTTTCAGTGAGTTTAGTCTGGGGGAAAGAACAGGACTTCCCCCGAACAGGCTTCCCATAACAAGCAAAAAGAGAGCATAGCCGGGAATGATCTCATTAGTTAGTTTATTTTTGGGGGTTTTTTTTTTCTAACTTTTTATTTTCGTAAGAATTCATAAATGTATTTTAAGAGTTCAAAAAACGGTCTTTACTAAGCAGTGAGTTTTATCTTGCAAAAATCTTATTGCTCGCTAGGTCAGAATATTCAAGGACCATGCTATCCCCTCACTGGAAAGAGAGAAGAGGAAGGGAGAACATGGTACTTACCTTTTTTAAATTCAGACAATTGTTATTCTTTAGCCAGATTGTATGTTGCAGAACTGTCATGCACATTGTATAGCTGTGCTACAAAATGGGACTTCACCCTCCTAAGGAATTACGGTACGCTTTTTGGAATAACCCGGGTTGCAGCTCAGCAGTTCGCCAGCAGAAACTGGTGAGGGTTTATTTAACCATTTTTTACTCTTTGCATTAGTCCCACTAGGGGACTTGAACCAACGATTGTTGGATCGCTTGCACAATATACTGTAATTACTCAGATCCCAGCAGTTAGAGCAGGATGTCAGCTGTAGTATACGTCTGACACTCGTAGTGTATGGAGAAGGTTCAGCTCATGAGCCCGCTACATACAACCACCCTCCCATTACGACCTACATACTCTGTTTGCGGTGGTAAAGGGGTTAAATAAACATCACAAAGCCGTAAATTACATAAACCTATTTGGTATCTCTGTAACGGTAACAACCTATCAACCGGCATAATTCGGTTATCACATTACTTACGGTGATCAGTAAATGTATGTTTTTTCTGTCTAGTTTTTCCCATAATAAAAGTTAATATAAATGAAAGGCTTACTTTTAATTTTATGTGTATTGCAAAATGGCACCTAAAAAAACGACCTATAGCTGTGTCTCCATAAAAATCAAATAGTTATGGCTGCTGGAAGTGGGAAGGCAAAAACATTTAAAAAAACAAATAACCTTTGCCATCTGAACAAATACAGCACTTACATTTCCATCAGTAAAAGGGTTAAATGACAAACTTTGTGGCATGCAAATCCCTCCCTGGTTTTTTGGCTTTATTTAAAAAAACAAAACCTGGTGACAACTCTCCATATAAACATTGAACTGGCGGCATTAGTAGTGGGGGGAGAAGCCAACACACAAGTCTGGCCCTGGATGTGGTCTGTAGAGCGCTGCAGCTGGGGGCTGTCAATGAAGCTGCGGCCACACGTTAACTCTGCGAGGGAGGGATAGTGTTATATGGTAGCTATGGATGAATGTGTAATGCTGGTGCAGAGTCTAACTAACTAGCCTTAAAGGGGTTTGCTCTAGTCCAGTCAGCCCTGACATATTATCTAAAGTCGTTGTCCGACAGCCATCTCTTTAACCCCTTCCCGACATTTGACGTATCCATACGTCAGTCGGGTAGGGGAAATATGGAACGGGCTCACGGAGTGAACCCGCTCCATACGATGCGTGTGTCGGCTGTATATGTTACCGCCGACACTTCAGAGTAACGAGTGGGATCGCGCTGGTTTAACCCGTTAAATGCTGCGGTCAATAGCGACCGCGGCATTTAGTTAGAGGTGTTCCCCCTCTTGCTAACAGCTCATCGTGCCCCCTCCCCCCCTGCAATGCAATTGCGGGGTGGCGATGGTTACTATGGCTGCCTGGGGGTCTAATGAAGGCCCCCAGGTCCGCCATCTTTGTGCTCCTATTAAGCCCTGCCTCTGGCTTGTATATAGTGCAAGCGATCTAACGATCACTGGTTGAAGTCCCCTAGGGGGACTATAATAAAAAGAAAAAAGTAAAGTTAGTAAATTAATGTGTTTTTTTTTGTTTTGTTTTTTTATGTAAAAAATAAATATTAAAAGTTAAAAAAACTCCCATTTTCCCCCTAGAGCATAGTAAAAAAATAAAATAAATAAACATAATTGGTATCGCCGCATCCGTAAAAGTCTGAACTATTACAATATGTCATTATTTAACCCGCAGGGTGTACGCCGTAAAAAAAAAAAAAAGTAAACGCCAGAATCTTTTTTTGGTCACCATCTCCCATAAAAAGTGATAAACGTCGCATGTACCCCAAACTGGTATTTTTTGCGGGATAAGCTGTCGTTTTTAATAAGCCCTCACACCATTTAATCTACGCAAAAATAACAATGTTACGGCTCTCAGAATTTGGCAACACAAAATACATTTTCTTTTTTACACTTAAGTTTTTACTTGTAAAAGTAGTAAAATATAGAAAAGACCTATATATATTTTGTATCGCCGTAATCTTATTGACCCGCAGAATGAAGTTAACATGTTGTTTTAATTGCACAGTAAAAACGAAGCGCAAAAAACATGGAGGAATGAAGTTTTTTTCTCTTTATTTTCTACCCCACAAATAATTTTTCCCCCATTCCTAGTACATTATATGGCACAATATACGGTGGTACGAAAAACTACAACTCGTCCCGTAAAAATCAAGCCCTCATAGGACTAAATAAAAAAAGTTAATGGCTTTTGGAATGTGGGGAGGAAGAAACGAAAATGAAAAAAATGGCTGCGGCGCGAAGGGGTTAATTACCCAGAGAATATCAAATACTATGCCAGGCCTCTCCATATTTTTTTTGTTGGCATAATAGTGGTAGTTTTTAGCCATTCACTTTTACTTTGCATCTATATTACATATTACATATTGCTGTTACGGTTCTCCTTTTATTGTAATGTAGAGCAAACCTGGAACCCCCTCCTCCTTATACTGATCATACAACTTTATTTGGGCACATGGACAGGGGTCCTCTTCATGAGATCACCCTTTTTTATTTTTCTATACACATTTTAGGAATCTTAATGTTACCGCACTTGTAAAAGGCTTCCACCTACATTTCTTATCGTTTTGCACGTTTGTGTGGCTTTAAAAATAACGGGATTATAACAAATCTTCTTGAAATCCTCAGGTTCGCTAATTTTGTGGAAGGCTCATCTCACTTGACATCTAATGAGGCTTCTCTTCATGAACACGAGTACGGCATTGGAGGATCTTTCTTGGAGGAAGAGTTGTTTGGGGATGATGGGGATATAGACCTTGAAGATGACTGTGATGAGTCACACTCTAATTTTCGTCAAGAACTGACTAATAACATTCGGTCGTCACACAGTTGAGACTTCTAGGAAAACATCTTGCTCATAAGATTTATGTCACGCTTCCGTCTGTGCTCTTTTTGGGCGCACCGGTATTTGAGCCCGCTACTTGACGGGGATTCGGAGCCTTTCTCTCCACAGCTTTTTGAAGGACGTTTACCAAAAACTGTTTTTGTACGTCACGGTCGTGAGTTTTCCTAAGAAGATTTTGCACTTTTTATGCAGCTATGCAAAATCCAACCCACAGAAGAGACACGTGAAGAGGGAGTAGATATCTCCTGTGATTTTATTTTAACTATACTAGTTTTTTTGTTTTTCTAAAAACACCAAAGATTTCTGTGTCGGTTTGCTGCTGTATTTTTTTTTTTTTTCATTCTAATATGGTAAATATTGTCTCTACATATTTTGTTCATTCATCAGCTTCTCCTTAAGATTTCACATATAGCCCAACAGTATTTGAGACACCAATTACATAGCCTAAGTGCTCTGTGCCAGCCTTGTATTAATGTTGGTGCCGCCGTAACCTGAAACGATACAATCCGACCTCAATGCACAATCACCCATTACATTCTTGACCGCTCTTCATGTTATGTTTTTTTTAGTACAGAGATCAACAGTTACTGTTACATTGCATACGAATACAACCCTGGCTACCGCCATTTGATTTCTTTTTTTTTTATTTATTTTTTTTTTCTTGATTAAAATGCTGGCCTAAAGAGGATCTGTGAGCTCTCCCTACATGTCTGTCTTAGCTAATAATGGTCTTTTTTTTAAAAAAAAAAACAAAAAACCTTTTTCTTTGATTTTTTTGTTTGCATTGTGCCGTTCTCTGACTAGTGAGCATTTCCAGGAGGAATAAAAGAGTAACGGCACAATACAGAGTTCTAAGAAAAGATGCTCCATGGTAAATTCATGGGGAATACAAATATTTACTGAAAGGAGCACTCCAGTTTAAATATATTATTCGCGTTTCAGTGGCAACGAGCTTACCTTTCCCTGTAACATTTAATTTGGGATTTTATTTCTGTCAAGGGCAGTAGCCACACCCCTGTTATTTGCACTGTTGATCTTTCAAAAAAAAAATAAAAAATTCCCAACATGCTCAACCCTGAAAGCCACCATTTTGTTCTGAAAATGGGCACCGACCATGTGAAATACCGTCAAGACATAATTTTTACTATTTCATCAAACCAGAACATCCGATCTTACTTTGGCAGTTTCTAACTACTATCGTGGGTTCTTTTCCTTTACGTTGTTTGCTGTTTTTGTAGCTTTGTGACACATCAATCACTTTCTCACCAACTATGAATTACAATCAAAATTAACTTTGCTAATTTCTTGAGCTTAAAAGTTTATCTCGAAGTCATAACAAAAACTAAAAGTAGACTTGTTTTTCTACCTCTTCTTTTTATATACATATAATTTTTTTATTTTTAATTCTTCTGTGCCGACTTATTTGAATTCTATTTGCTTTTCTTACCAGCTTTCAGCCATGTATTCGAGAGAATTTATTTTACTGTCCACATTGCATTTAACTTTATGTTGAAACTGTTACGTCCTTGAACAGCAAAACTAGACAAACCACCAATGTAGTAGTAATTGTAAAGGTGGATTCACACGCGGCAGATTTTGTTGCCAAAATTTCTGCTACTGAAATTTAGTTCCGTCCTTCTGAATGGGGTTGTTTTTGCAGCAGGTGCATGGATTTCTGCACGTTCCATTCAGTTGAATAAAATGGATTTTATGTCGCAGAAATCTCCGCAACACAATCTGCTGCATATGAATCCATCCCAAGTTTATCCCTGCGGTGACTGACTTTATTTTTTTTTTGGGGGGGGGGGGGGGGTGTTGTGTTTTTCAAGATCATATCTTTCATACAGCAAAATGTTTGTGTAGAGTAATGTATAATATATTTTATTAAAGAGAATGGTTTGTTAAAAAAAAATGCTCTTGCATGTTTCTTTTTACTCCCTTTTTGTCTCGTATCTTTTTGTGAGGCCCAAGTGCACAACAATAAAATTCCTTTAATCCAGCATCATTGGGCTTGATGGGTGCCAGATTATGAAATATTTCTGACTGTCATGGAAAAATATGTGAAACTCTCACTTGTAAGGGTAGAGAACTAAAGAATGCCCTCAAAACATTTATATAGATACATTGTTCAGCCATAACCTTTAAAACCGGTGAAGTGAATAATATTGTCCCATGACAATGACGCCTGTCAAGTGGTGGGATATATTAAATAGCAAGTGAATAGTCTGTTCTTGAAGTTGATGTGTTTGGAAGTATAAAAATGAGCAAGTGCAAGGATCTGACCGACTTTAACAAGTGATAAATTGTGAAGGCCAGGCGACTGGGTCAGAGCATCTACAAAACAATAGGTCTTGGAGTATAACGTGATTAGCACCTACCCAGGTGATCCAAGAGAGGACAACTGGTGACCGGGTCATAGGCGCCCCCAAGGCTCATTAGATGGGCTAGCATTTGCTCTCCACACGCATCAAACTGCTACATCAGTGGGATCAAATTGTTAATCAAAGAAAAAGAGATAATGATGGCTTTGGAAGAACCGTGCATCACAGCTTGCCCAGAGTGCCCATGCTGACTCCAGTCCACCACTAAAAGCACTTGCAATAGGCACGTTCGCATCAAAACTAGACAATGAAGCAATAGAAGAAAGTTGCTGGTCTGATTAATACTGCCCCCCTCTCCCCCCCAAGTTGGGGGGTGTGTGTGTTTTATGTGGGGAATAGATGGCACCAGGTTGCATGATGGGAAGAAGGTAAGCTGTTGGCAGCAGTGTGATGGCCTGGGCAATGTTCTGCTGGAAAATATTGGGTACTGGCAGTCATGTGGCTGTGACACATACCAAATACCTAAATATTGTTTCAGATGAAGTACATTTGTTCATGGCAACGGTATTACCTAATGGCAGTGGTCTCTTTAAGTAGAATGTGCTCTGCCACGCTATAAAATTGTTAAGGAATGGTTTAAGGAACATGATGAAGAGTTCAAGGTGTTGTCCTGCACCTATATCGAGAACGGGGGTCTTCCGATCCCTGTTTCAGCCTGTGTGACGGACGCAGGCAGCAAAATCTATTTCTTCATTCTGTTAAATGGGAGTTCCCATAACATGAGCAAACGCTGCTCGGCTGTTTCCGTAACTCCCATTTAACAGAATGGTGACAGCAGCGCACACAGGCAACCCTCTCTCCACTAGTCCTATGTGAATTCTGCGGCCAGTGGCTGCCGAACCAGGCAAAATTTGGTTCGGGAGTTCACGATTATAAATGCGAGTCCCAGAGCTGGGACCCGCGTCTATTAGACGAGAGGCTGCCGTCCACAGGATTTGCCATAAATGTCCAAGTCCAAAAATGTCTAACCACCTTCCTAGCTGGGACTTAAAAAAAATGCAGTCCTGGAGGTTCTTACTAAAGCACTTTAAGTTCTTCCAGAGGCAGGTATTAACCCCTTGACGCATTATCACCTACATGCACGTGATAAGAGTCATAGGGAGGTATGGAGGGCGCTCACCGGCTGAGCGCCCTCCATACCCTGCGGGTGTCAGTTGTGTTTTACAGCTGACAGCCCAGACGAACGGGCTGTTCCTGACCGTTTAACCTCTCAAATGCTGTGGTCGATCACGAGGCCTTAGAGAGAGGGGGGTGCCCCCCTCTGACAGCTCATCGACGCCCCCACACCATGATCGGGGGCACCAGTGGTTGTCATGGCAGCCCGGGGGCCTATTGAAGGCCCCCAGGGCTGCCTTTTTGTCTGCCTCTGTTAAGCCGTGTGTCTCTGGCAGGGCTTAACAGAAGCCTGTGAAAATGACGATCTACTGCAATACATTAGTATTGCAGTATATTGAACCAGCGATCTAAGGCTGCATTCACACGAGGTCATTACGTCCGTAATTGACGGACGTATTTCGGTCGCAAGTCCCGGACCGAACACAGTGCAGGGAGCCGGGCTCCTAGCATCATACTTATGTACGATGCTAGGAGTCCCTGCCTCGCTGCCGGACAACTGTCCTGTACTGTAATCATGTTTTGCGGCCGAAATACATCTGTCAATTACGGACGTAATGACCTCGTGTGAATACAGCCTAACAATCGCTGGTTTAAGTGCCCTAGGGGGGAGTGGTAAATGGTGTAATAAAAAAAAAAAAAAAAAAGTTGTTAGTGAAAAAAAAAAACACCTTTTCCCATTTTTCCTCTAAAGTAATGTCAAAAATAAACAAAATTGGTATCGCTGCGTCCGTAAAAGTCTGAACTTTTACAATATACCATTATTTAACTTGCACAGTGAACGCAGTAAAAACCAAAAAATTTACCTCAAATAGCTTTTTTTTGGTCGCTTTAGCACGCAAAAAAAAAAAGTGAACAAAAAGTTGAATGTATCAATAAAAACTACAGCTCGTCCCGCAAAAAATAAGCCCCAACACCGCTCAATCCACGGAAAAGTAAAAAAGTTATGGCTCTCAGAATGTGGTGAAACAAAACTTTTTTTTTTTTTTTTTTTTTTAACCAAAAGTTTTTTTCTTTTTAAAAGTAGTAATATATGAAAAAACCTATATAAATTTGGTATCGCTGTAATCGTATTGACCCGCAAAATAAAGTTCAGTTGTCGTTTTCACAGAAGGGTGAAAGTCGTAAAAACTAAAACAACATTGTAGGAATCGCTGTTTTTCACAATTTCAGCCTACACAAATTTTTTTTTCCGTTTCCCAGTACAGTATATGGTACTTTAAATGGTGCCATTACAAACTACACCTCATCCCGCAAATAATAAGCCCTCACACTGCTCCATTGATGAAAAAATAAAAAACTTATGGCTCTTGGAATGTGGGGAATGAAAAATGGCTCGTCCTTAAAGGGGTTGTCCGAGATTAAATGACTTTGTGTTAATGCTTGTAATTGATAAATGTAAATACATTTGTAATATACTTACATTTTTCAAAGTGGCCCCGTTTCCAGATCCTGCCGTGGGGTACTTGATGGGTGACGTCACTCTGCACTGGCTCTGGCGCTTTGTTGATTTTCAATTCTTTGCCGGGTATACGACACGTCACTGATGACGTGCTGTGTATGGGCTGTTCTGCAGCCCGTGTGCCACTGCTGTTCCTGCTGTTCTCGAGAACATCAGTGGCCGCGCATGCGCATTACAGCAGGACAGCCCATACACGGCACGTCACAAGTGACGTGTCGTATACCCTGAAAAGAATTGAAGATCAACACCGCAACCAGAGCCAGTGCAGAGAGTGACGTCAAACGTCAAATTCCCCACGGCAGGATTCCCCACGGAGCCACTTTGGAAAATGTAAGTATATTACAAATGTATTCACATTTATCAATTACAAGCATTAACACAAAGTAATTTAATCTTTAAGGGGTTAAGAGACTTTTAAATGACAGCATTCCTAAGTGCGATTGCCTCGGTGAGATATGTCAGTCAACTTCAGGCCTTGTCACTTCATGAACCATATTTGAGATTTCTGGAAGACCGTTATTTTCCAACTTAACACTTCTTTCTTACCAAAGTTGTACAAAACTTTAATAGAACTCAAGATATAATCTTACCCTCCTTTTGCCAAATTTCCAAAAAGTCAATAGGAAAAGATCTTTCATACACTGGATGTAAGGAGAGATGGAGAAAGGATCAAAATTTGTTTCTCCAGGTCCAGCCTAGGCATTCAAATATAGGCTAACTAGGTAGATTCAAGACCCCATTTGTGGAGCCTACATATTTCAGGGAAAGCTCTCTTCACACCTGAATGCTCACTACAAGAGTGATTCAATCTCCAAGGCTGAGAAGGCCAGTGCGACCATTGTGCAGATTTGTAGAGCCACCACATGGATGAGCTTCTATAACTTTTCCAAGCTATACCGTCTCGATCTATGTTCTAACTCTCTGATGTCTTTAGGGGGAAAGTCCTCCAAGCGATTGTCGCCCCCTAATTCTTTAGTTATTCTGCATTCTGCTGTGGTGCTGTCATAGAGGTGAGGGGAGAAAAGTAAAATTAGCCTTAGGCCTCATTCACACGACAGGGTTTCCCGGCCGGGTGCCGGCCGTTCATAAATCGGCCGGCACCCGGCTGCATTAGGAATAATAGACACCTAATGGGGCTATTGACACGACAAATTTTTTGACGGCCGGGAAAACCGTCCGTCAAAAAATAGGACATGCTCTATTTTTGACCGGGCACCCGGCCGCCCGGCTCCCATAGAAGTCTATGGGGCCGGGTAATACACGGCCATCACCAGAATGTGTCCCGAGTGATGGCCGGGTTTTCCGTCGCTTGCGCTCTATCTCCTCCTCACAGCGCAGAGTGCATGTGAGGAGGAGGAGTTTATGCCATTCGGACGAATGGCTATACACTGTGTGGCAGGGCCGGGGTGTACAGCAGGTGGAAGGGAGCACTGCGCTGGCTCCCTTCCCCTGCTTGTTTTAAAGCGCCCTGGCCCGGTGACACCTTCCATGGCGCCGCTAGCAGCTGCTGCGGCTGCTACTACTGTAGCGACGCCACTATAGCAGAGCAGGGAGGTATCTCCCCGCTCTGCTATGTGCTAGCTCCATTTTAGCTCCCTGAAGGAGCGGAATCCCCGTGTTTTCGGGGATTCCGCTCCTGGACAGAGCGCTTGATGTCTCTGTCCATATCTGGGCAGTGACATCAGGGGAAACTCCTGAAGCGGACTCCCCGAACACATGGGGATTCCCTTTCAGGAGTTGCCGCTGATGTCACTGTCCAGATCTGCCCGGCCCGGAACGGATGCAAAAATAATGCAAACCGGCCGGGAAAAATGGCCGATTTTACCGGCCGATACTCGGGCGGGACCCGGTCGTGTGAATCCCTCCTTACAGGTAATATGGTTTCTGAATCCTCCATGACCCATTTTTCCCCTCCCTATTCTGTACATTTTCACGATTGAATAAAACTTTTTTCTTGGAGCATTATTATGTGATCTGTGTAGTTATTGATAAAACACTCGGTGAAGGCAGAATGGAGGTAGGCTTTTTAACTTTCATGTTTCATTTGTTCCTAATAGAACCAATAGGCAACTCCTGTGGTGAAGTTTGATTAAAATTTAGACCTTAAAAATAAACTGTTCAGATTTTACTGATATGTAAATTAAAAAGCATATAGATAAGCATAAAAAAATGCCCCCCTTTGACAACCCAAAGAGTTGGGAGTATGCTAGGCATACACATAAGATAGCTGATGACTCGGGCAACATCTATCTCGGACTCGTGGAGTAGGCAAGCTTATTTTAATAGGGAGAGGAAGATAAGATGTCAGACACCTCCGGCAGCGCTTATCTCCCAGAAACCAAGCATCCGACATGTTGAAATCCAGCATGCCCGATCCTTGCGATCATTTTAATCAATCAGTGGATGCCTTGAAAACATATTCCTTTTAAAAGTAGAGATATAAAGTTTATTTGTAGCATAGTTTGACCCTGGCTACAAAATTAATGCCAGGAACTATTGTAGTTGGGGGAATCTAAACTGGGCATGTCTTAGATCAGATTCTACCAGCTGTTGACTGGTAATTCTATAGTCCCTAGCTCCACTTGGTACAGTACTTTCAAGGCTATTCACGATTCCTACGCATATATTATAGTGTCACTTGGTTCACTAGTAAATGTTTACGGTTTACCTTTTTATGATCCTTTTGCCTGTTACACAGTTCATTTGACAGCTTTCTTTTTGTATGGGGGTTTCATAGCCTATTTTGTATTATATAACTTATCTCTGCTTCTCATCTTCTGAAATTCGACATTATATTGCAGTTCTGGTGCTGGATGATTATCAGACTTTCTAGATTATCAGATGTCGAATTAAAGGAAATTCACAATATATACCCCCATGTAAACACACCTATCCGTGTGGTAAACTTAAGTATGCTATAAAACTGCATTTAGTTGTACATTGACATTATGTGGAAGATATTAAATCTTGTCTAATAGAGCAGTAGTTCTCAGGATATGTGACGTGTATGTGAATGACACATAAAGAAGCCAAAATGTGGAAATATGGAATATACTAAAAATGGGTAATTTGGTCTGGAGTATGTATCCTGGGATAAAACCTAGGGTTCATGACCACGGGGCCCCCGTGCACTGTCTAGACGTCGTCCTTTATTGTCGGACGAGGTTGCTTTGTTCACTCGTTAACCCAAATCTAGTGTTATCCATTATCTAACTCGTGACGGACTAAGTCACCAGTTTCTATTTTGAGCCACTGATATTTGTCTAGGATGGATTTCTACACCATGACGTGCCTGTACATCCAGGTGCAGGGGGTCAAGTATGGCGCTTGCTCACGAGCGGAGCCCGCTCCATACGCTGCAGGTGTCAGCTGTGTATTGAAGTTAACAACTCACACAATAGAAAGACTATGAGCCCGCACTCCGATACATTTATTTCCGGAAAAAGCAGAACAGAAACAAAGCGGCAGAGCGCTTACACAATCACTTCAGCTGCTTCGTTTTAGCGATTGGTGAGGGTCTGAGTGCTCGGACCCCCACTAATCAAAACTTCTGACATGTCACTATGTGATGTCAGAAGTTTGTTAAACGTTTAGCTACACTTTAAAGAAGTACACATATTTGGTATGTAACGACCCAAACTATAATGTTTTTTTTCCCTCACGGTGTACACCGCAAAAAAACAAACAATGTCAGTATCGCTATTTTTTTGGTCACCACCCCTCCCAAAATATAGAGTAAAAAGTTATCAAAAAGTTGCATGTACCCCAAAATAATAACAATACATACTACAACCCGTCCCGCAAAACAAAAATCCCTTACACAGCTTTTTTGACTGAAAAAGAAAGAAGTTATGGCTCTTACAATATGGCAACACAAAAAAACAATGTGTTGTTTTTTTTGTTTTTGTTTTTTAAAGTGATTTTATTGTGCAAACACTGCAAAACATAAAAAAGCTATATACATGTGGTATCGCCGTAATCATATCGACCCGCAGAATTAAGAAAAATGTCATTTATAGCGCTTGGTGAACACTGTAAAAAAAAAAAATTACTAAAAAAACATTGTCAGAATTGATGATCAAAAAATCGCATGTAAAGTAGTACCTTTTGCTCTAAGAGATGAGAACGAAGCTTGTTTGACTTGATCTAAGTTTCCTATTGTTATTGTTTGTCTGTCGGTTTGTTAGATATACTTTGTTTCTAAAGATTGTATAGACCTGCGTTGCTGTGACGTGATCTGTATCGTTCGGTTCACCGAAAATGAACCTATGTTTATATCCATACACGTGTCTGTTTTCTTGTCATTTTATTCTATTGTTCTGCAGACCTGGAGAGGTCAACCAATTTCTTGTGATACTGTGTTTATTCTGATGTCATTTTGATTCTGTCTATGTCAAACATCAATAAAAATTATTGAAACAAAAAATCGCATGTACCCCAAAACTGCACCAATGAAAAGTAAAGATTGTCCCGCAACAAATAAGCCCTCACACAGCTCCGGTGGAGAAAAAATACAAAAAGTTCTGACTATGGCGACACAAAATGTGCAGAGTGTTCCAAAAGCGGATAAGTTTGGGCTCCATTTATCAGTGCAACACCGGCCACACATCTATGAATTATTATTTATTTACCACATGATTATACGCTCTTATTATGCCCTGATGTACTCCGGACAGCTTACTTATGCCCCCACATTATAAGCTGAAATACCAGGAAAACCTCAAACAGAACTACTACCAAGCAAAATCCGTGCTCCAAAAGCCAAATGGCGCTCCCTCCCTTCTGAGCCCTACAGCGTGCCCAAACAGAAGTTTACATCCACATATATGGCATGGCCATACCCGGGAGAACCCGCTTAACATTTTATGAGGTATTTGTCCTCAGTGGCACAAACTGGGCACAATGTATTTTGCACCAAAATGGCATATCGGTGGAAAATTTAAATGTACACTTTGCACCATCCGCTGTGCATTAACCCCTTTGCGCACAATGACTTAATAGCATGTCGTGGTGCGGAGGCTAATGTATGGACCCGGCTCATGTGCTGAGCCCATTCCATGTGCCGCGGGTGTCAGCTGTGTATTACAGCTGACACCCGGGACTAGCGGACAGGAACAGCGATCGTGCTCTTACAGAAGCCTGTAAGAATGACAATATACTGCAATACATTAGTATTGCAGTGTATTGTACCAGCGATCCAATGATCGCTAGTTCAAGTCCCCTAGGGGGACTAACAAAATGTGTAAAAATAAATAAATAAAGTTATTAGTAGTGAATTAAAAAAAAAAAAAACTGTTTCTCCATTTTTATTCTTAAGGAATGTAAATAAATAAATAAAATTGGTATCGCTTGGTCCGTAAAAGTCTGAACTATTACAATACACCATTGTTTAACTCCCACTGTGAACGCCATAAAAAATAAAGAATTTAAAACGCCAAAATCGCTGTTTTTTGGTCACCTTAGCTCTAAAAGAAAATGTAATAGAATATGTGATCAAAAAGATGTATGTACCAATAAAAACTCAGCCCACAAGATAAGCCCTCACACCGCACAATTGACTAAAAGATAAAAAAAGTTATGGCTCTCGGAATGTGGTGAAACAAAACAATTATTTTTTTTAACAAATAGTTTTTTCTTTGTAAAAGTAGTAAAATATAAAAAAAAACGTATAGTCAGCATTATTACAATATAACATTATTTAACTCGCACATTAAACTCCGTAAAAAAAATAAATAAAACACCAGAATTGTTGTTTTCTTGGTCACCTTAGCACTAAATCTTTTTAATAAAAAGTGATTAAAAAGTCGTATTGTACCAATAAAAAACAGCTTGTCCCACAAAAGATAACACCTCACACCGCTCAATGGACAAAATAATGATAGCTTTCAGAATATGGCAACACAAAAATAAATCGTTTTTTCTTTTATAAAAGTAGTAAAACATAAAAAAAATACTTCATAAATTTGGTATCGCAGTAATCGTATTGACCAGCAGAATAAAATTAAGTTGTCATTTTTACCGCACAGTGAAATACGCAAAGACAAAACGCCAATAAGATGGAGGAATCACAGTTTTTTCCAATTCCACCCCACAAATAATTTATTTTTCAGTTTCCCAGTACATTATATGGTACTTTATATACTACCAATAGAAACTACAACTCCTTCGTAAAAATAAGTCTTCACACCACTCCATTGACGGAAAAATAAAAAAGTTATGGCTCTTAGAAGGCAACGAGTGAAAAACTAAAGCCATTTATGAATTCCTAGGTAACAACTGATAGCTGAATGGATCTCCAGAGTTAGACATAGGCATTATCACTCAATCATAATCGTGGGTATATTATCGAGCGAGACCATAAGTATCTTGACCATAGAGATGGTTTCTGTATGTGTACCTTGGTAACGGGCCGAAAACCGGAAGAGATGGATACAGACATGCGCAATAGCTTTGTTTACAAACAGCCACCATGAGGATATTTGGGCCAGTTGCCGACTATGCAGCCCACCTTCATGGTTGAAAAGATTTATGATTTTCATGACCAGATAGAATATGTATGTGTAGAAATACAGTATGCACCTTTTGATGATATTTGATGCACAATATATACCATATATTAATTGGGGGGTTACACTGTATGACATTAGGCTTGAGAGGCTTACTTGTATGGGGCTGAAATGTCACCATTTTTGTATGCACCTGTATTTGGCATGAATGAGTACTGATCTTTTTTGCAATGAAGATGCTGTCATTCACGTCGTTCACTGATCGACACACCAAAGCCAGACATAAATCAAAGTATAGTTCAGAATACCAGGATCTGAACTGCCTTGCATCATCTCACCAAGTGCCAGTGGACATCTAATAAATAATATATCATATGTTTGCATTGAATGTAAAGGGTGTCCAGTTTGATATAATTATTTCCTTTGGTTGAGCCATTATAAATACTTTTAAAAAATGTCTAATTTGTCGGTGGTGTTGAAATATTAAGGTGTATCTATGTCATAAATTCTTATTTACCAGACGGTTTTATTGGTAAGCCGTACGAATATTATCCAGATTAAAAGAAAATTTAAGGAGTTTGCTCACCACAGACATTGGTGACATATCGCTAGGAGGGTAAGTCTGAACGATGGTCCGCGGCCATAGATGTTACACCAGGGTGCTTGAGAAGCCTGGACGACTCTCATCTGCAGCCACCTCCTTGCTGAACCTACGCCAGGGATACACATCCATGGGCGAGTACGCCATCCACTTCCGAACCCTGGCGGGAGAACTGTTGTGGAACAATGAGGCCCTGGTGGCTACATTCTGGCAGGGACTGTCTCCTAAGATTAAGGACGAGCTTGCCGCCCCAGATCTACCGTCTACCCTGGATGACCTGATCTTTCTGGCTGCCAGGATGTAATGACGGGGTAGGGAAACAGACAGGTTAGCCCTAATCTACCCGCCACTCAGTCCCTGCCTACTTGCACGGTCCGTCCTAGGCGACGGCGTACAACTGGGCGACGGTCCCTACGCTCACTAAGTGTACGACAGACCAACAGACAAGGGTACACAGAAGCTAAGGGAAATGGGGCAGTTGCCCACGGCAACACCGTGAGCAACAAGATTAGTGAACGAGCCGAGTCAAACCAGGAGTGTACGAGGTACCAAACGCAGAGCAGGAGAGTAGTCAGTAAAGCCAGGGTCAATTTGAAGTAGAGGTCAATAGTACTAGCAGGAGCAGCAGAGCCAGGAAACCAGACAGAATCACAGGCAAGGAGGAGCAGGGAAAGAAGGTATAAATAGACCGAGGGCGGGAGCTAGCTCAGTCTGGCCAGGCTGTGATAGCTTCTCCCACTCGTCAGCCTCCCAGCCTGAGTGGTAGCAGATCGAGTCACTCTAACAGACCTAGGTACAGATGCAGGCTGATTAACCACGGGCGTCGACACAGAAGCTGTGTCAGGCAAATCCTTTACAGTACCCCCCCTTCCTAGGTGGACCTGGCTTCTTGGGGAACCGAAGATGGAACTTCCTGAGCAATAACCTGGCGTGAACATCCCGGGCGGGTACCCAAGTCCTCTCCTCAGGCCCGTAACCTCTCCAATGGACCAGGTACTGGAGGGAGTCTTGGACCATCCTGCTGTCCAGAATCTTGGCCACCTCGAATTCTACCCCTTCAGGAGTGAGATCAGGGACCGAAGGTTTCCTCGAGGTAGCCAAGGACGAGGAGCATCTTTTCAGGAGGGAGGCATGGAACACGTTGTGTATCTGAAAGGACGGGGGTAACTCCAGCCGGAAGGAGACAGGGTTAAGGACCTCAGTGATCTTGTACGGCCCTATATGCCGGGGAGGAAATTTTTTGGACGGGACTTTAAGGCAAAAAATTTTGGAGGACAGCCACACCAGATCCCCGACCACAAACAAGGGGTTGGTAGAATGTCTCATATCTGCCTGAGTCTTTTGGATTCTCTGGGACGCCTCAAGGTTCTTCTGAACCTGGGCCCAGACTGTGCACATTTCCCGATGAACGACATCTACCTCGGGATTGTTGGAACCACAAGGTGAAACGGAGGAGAACCGTGGATTAAACCCAAAATTACAGAAAAAGGGGGAGACCCCCGACGAGTTACTGACCTGGTTATTAAGGGAAAATTCGGCGAGGGGAATGAAGGAGACCCAATCATCTTGACAGTCAGAGATAAAACACCTTAAATATTGTTCTAGAGACTGATTAGTCCTCTCAGTTTGGCCATTAGTTTCAGGATGGAAGGCCGAGGAGAAGGACAGATCAATCTCCAACTTCTTACAGAAGGCTCTCCAAAACAATGAAACAAATTGTACCCCTCTGTCAGAAACAATATTGACAGGAACCCCATAGACGCAGGATGTGTTTGACAAACAAGGTAGCTAACGTCTTGGCATTGGGTAGTTTCTTGAGGGGTACAAAGTGAGACATCTTGCTGAAGCGGTCTACTACAACCCACACCACCGACTTGCCTTGGGATGGAGGTAAATCGGTGATAAAATCCATGGAGATATGGGTCCAAGGTCTCTGGGGAATGGGCAAAGAACATAGTAAGCCCGCTGGTCAGGGCCTGTGATTATGTAATGACGGGGTAGGGAGACAGACAGGTGAGCCCTAATCTACCCGCCACTCAGTCCCTGCCTACTTGCATGGTCCGTCCTAGGCGACGGCGTACAACTGGGCGACGGTCCCTACGCTCACTAAGTGTACGACAGACCAACAGACAAGGGTACACAGAAGCTAAGAGAAATGGGGCAGTTGCCCACGGCAACACCGTGAGCAACAAGATTAGTGAACGAGCCGAGTCAAACCAGGAGTGTACGAGGTACCAAACGCAGAGCAGGAGAGTAGTCAGTAAAGCCAGGGTCAATTTGAAGTAGAGGTCAATAGTACTAGCAGGAGCAGCAGAGCCAGGAAACCAGACAGAATCACAGGCAAGGAGGAGCAGGGAAAGAAGGTATAAATAGACCGAGGGCGGGAGCTAGCTCAGTCTGGCCAGGCTGTGATAGCTTCTCCCACTCGTCAGCCTCCCAGCCTGAGTGGTAGCAGATCGAGTCACTCTAACAGACCTAGGCACAGATGCAGGCTGATTAACCACGGGCGTCGACACAGAAGCTGTGTCAGGCAAATCCTTTACAGTACCCCCCCTTCCTAGGTGGACCTGGCTTCTTGGGGAACCGAAGATGGAACTTCCTGAGCAATAACCTGGCGTGAACATCCCGGGCGGGTACCCAAGTCCTCTCCTCAGGCCCGTAACCTCTCCAATGGACCAGGTACTGGAGGGAGTCTTGGACCATCCTGCTGTCCAGAATCTTGGCCACCTCGAATTCTACCCCTTCAGGAGTGAGATCAGGGACAGGAGGTTTCCTCAAGGTAGCCAAGGACAGGGAGCATCTTTTCAGGAGGGAGGCATGGAACACGTTGTGTATCTGAAAGGACGGGGATAACTCCAGCCGGAAGGAGACAGGGTTAAGGACCTCAATGATCTTGTACGGCCCTATATGCCGGGGAGCAAATTTTTTGGACGGGACATTGAGGCAAAAATCTTGGAGGACAGCCACACCAGATCCCGACCACAAACAAGGGGTTGGTAGAATGTCTCATATCTGCCTGAGTCTTTTGGATTCTCTGGGACGCCTCAAGGTTCTTCTGAACCTGGGCCCAGACTGTGCACAGTTCCCGATGAACGACATCTACCTCGGGATTGTTGGAACCACAAGGTGAAACGGAGGAGAACCGTGGATTAAACCCAAAATTACAGAAAAAGGGGGAGACCCCCGACGAGTTACTGACCCGGTTATTAAGGGAAAATTCGGCGAGGGGAATGAAGGAGACCCAATCATCTTGACAGTCAGAGATAAAACACATTAAATATTGTTCTAGAGACTGATTAGTCCTCTCAGTTTGGCCATTAGTTTCAGGATGGAAGGCCGAGGAGAAGAACAGATCAATCTCCAACTTCTTACAGAAGGCTCTCCAAAACAATGAAACAAATTGTACCCCTCTGTCAGAAACAATATTGACAGGAACCCCATAGACGCAGGATGTGTTTGACAAACAAGGAAGCTAACGTCTTGGCATTGGGTAGTTTCTTGAGGGGTACAAAGTGAGACATCTTGCTGAAGCGGTCTACTACAACCCACACCACCGACTTGCCTTGGGATGGAGGTAAATCGGTGATAAAATCCATGGAGATATGGGTCCAAGGTCTCTGGGGAATGGGCAAAGAACATAGTAAGCCCGCTGGTCAGGGCCTGTGATTATGTAATGACGGGGTAGGGAGACAGACAGGTGAGCCCTAATCTACCCGCCACTCAGTCCCTGCCTACTTGCATGGTTCGTCCTAGGCGACGGCGTACAACTGGGCGACGGTCCCTACGCTCACTAAGTGTACGACAGACCAACAGACAAGGGTACACAGAAGCTAAGAGAAATGGGGCAGTTGCCCACGGCAACACCGTGAGCAACAAGATTAGTGAACGAGCCGAGTCAAACCAGGAGTGTACGAGGTACCAAACGCAGAGCAGGAGAGTAGTCAGTAAAGCCAGGGTCAATTTGAAGTAGAGGTCAATAGTACTAGCAGGAGCAGCAGAGCCAGGAAACCAGACAGAATCACAGGCAAGGAGGAGCAGGGAAAGAAGGTATAAATAGACCGAGGGCGGGAGCTAGCTCAGTCTGGCCAGGCTGTGATAGCTTCTCCCACTCGTCAGCCTCCCAGCCTGAGTGGTAGCAGATCGAGTCACTCTAACAGACCTAGGCACAGATGCAGGCTGATTAACCACGGGCGTCGACACAGAAGCTGTGTCAGGCAAATCCTTTACAGTACCCCCCCTTCCTAGGTGGACCTGGCTTCTTGGGGAACCGAAGATGGAACTTCCTGAGCAATAACCTGGCGTGAACATCCCGGGCGGGTACCCAAGTCCTCTCCTCAGGCCCGTAACCTCTCCAATGGACCAGGTACTGGAGGGAGTCTTGGACCATCCTGCTGTCCAGAATCTTGGCCACCTCGAATTCTACCCCTTCAGGAGTGAGATCAGGGACAGGAGGTTTCCTCGAGGTAGCCAAGGACAGGGAGCATCTTTTCAGGAGGGAGGCATGGAACACGTTGTGTATCTGAAAGGACGGGGATAACTCCAGCCGGAAGGAGACAGGGTTAAGGACCTCAATGATCTTGTACGGCCCTATATGCCGGGGAGCAAATTTTTTGGACGGGACATTGAGGCAAAAATTTTGGAGGACAGCCACACCAGATCCCGACCACAAACAAGGGGTTGGTAGAATGTCTCATATCTGCCTGAGTCTTTTGGATTCTCTGGGACGCCTCAAGGTTCTTCTGAACCTGGGCCCAGACTGTGCACAGTTCCCGATGAACGACATCTACCTCGGGATTGTTGGAACCACAAGGTGAAACGGAGGAGAACCGTGGATTAAACCCAAAATTACAGAAAAAGGGGGAGACCCCCGACGAGTTACTGACCCGGTTATTAAGGGAAAATTCGGCGAGGGGAATGAAGGAGACCCAATCATCTTGACAGTCAGAGATAAAACACATTAAATATTGTTCTAGAGACTGATTAGTCCTCTCAGTTTGGCCATTAGTTTCAGGATGGAAGGCCGAGGAGAAGAACAGATCAATCTCCAACTTCTTACAGAAGGCTCTCCAAAACAATGAAACAAATTGTACCCCTCTGTCAGAAACAATATTGACAGGAACCCCATAGAGACGCAGGATGTGTTTGACAAACAAGGTAGCTAACATCTTGGCATTGGGTAGTTTCTTGAGGGGTACAAAGTGAGACATCTTGCTGAAGCGGTCTACTACAACCCACACCACCGACTTGCCTTGGGATGGAGGTAGATCGGTGATAAAATCCATGGAGATATGGGTCCAAGGTCTCTGGGGAATGGGCAAAGAACATAGTAAGCCCGCTGGTCGGGCCTGTGATTATGTAATGACGGGGTAGGGAGACAGACAGGTGAGCCCTAATCTACCCGCCACTCAGTCCCTACCTACTTGCACGGCCCGTCCTATGCGATGGCATACAACTGGGCGATGGTCCCTACGCTCACTAAGTGTACGACAGACCAACAGACAAGGGTACACAGAAGCTAAGGGAAATGGGGCAGTTGCCCACGGTAACACCGTGAGCAACAAGAGTAGTGAACAAGCCAAGTCAAACCAGGAGTGTACGAGGTAACAAATGCAGAGCAGGAGAGTAGTCAGTAAAGCCAGGGACAATTTGAAGCAGAGGTCAATAGTACCAGCAGGAGCAGCAGAGCCAGGAAACAGGACAGAATCACAGGCAAGGAGGAGCAGGGAATGAAGGTATAAATAGACCGAGGGCGGGAGCTAGCACCGTCTGGCTAGGCTGTGATAGGTTCTCCCACTCCTCAGCCTCCCAGCCTGAGTGGTAGCAGATTGAGTCACTCTAACAGACCTAAAGAACTTAAAGAGGACCCTAGTAGCTGGCAGGGATAAATTGTATAAAGAAGCAAATAATGTGCAGGAGCGCAGAGATCCCAATTTCCCAGCTACTACTTGATTTAGTTAGTGCATTAAAATATAACTTTTATTATTTAGTTTAGAGATAAAGCACAGCAAAGAAACATACAACATTTAGATTAGTTAAAAATTGTTCAGAGTCGGTTAACGTGCCGTTTGGAAGGAGGTGTGTGTTAACACCTCATAGATATGGTGTCACTGACACGGTCAGCAGCTGCAGACTGCTGTGAGAGCCCCTATGTCACACACGGATAAAGTATAGTCGCTGACGCCGACTGTGATAATTAGCCCCAAATTTATCCCCTGAGGACGCTGCTGAAGCAGTGAAACATGTCAGGAGGGCTAGCACAATTTTAATTAGCACAGTCGGCGTCAGCGACTATACTTTATCCGTGTGTGACATAGGGGCTCTCACAGCAGTCTGCAGCTGCTGACCGTGTCAGTCACACCATATCTATGAGGTGTTAACACACACCTCCTTCCAAACGCCACGTTAACCGACTCTGAACTATTTTTAACTAATCTAAATGTTATATGTTTCTTTGCTGTGCTTTATTTCTTACTCTAACAGACCTAGGCACAGATGCAGGCTGATTAACCACGGGCGTCGACACAGAAGCTGTGTCAGGCAAATCCTTTACACTGGATTGATATAAGGATCCGAGAATGGCTCCAAGAAGCTCGTAGGGAGAGAGGACTCCCTAGTCCGTTCCCTACTTTGCAGCAACCCCTGCTATCCTCAGATGCCGATCCTCCTAAGGAGTCTGTGAGGATGGACCAGTTTAAGCTATCTACCCAAGAGAAACAACGCAGACGCATCTCAGGAATATGTCTATATTGCGGCCTCGGAGGCCATCTTGTGCGTCTGTGTCCCCAAAAGTCCCAGAGCCTAGGGTTGGTGGGAGAGACAACCTTGGGTAAAGAAGGACTTTCGTCTAAATTGTCCATTCCCGTGACCATAGTATCCGGCGAGAATACGCATCAGGTCTCTGCATATCTGGACTCAGGATCCGCTGCTAATTTCATTTGTAGAGACCTGGTGCATCTTCTCCAATTGCCCACTACCCCTCTGGAGAGGCCGGTGATGGTTGCATCTGTAAATGGACTACCTCTGCCAGACCCAATTATAGCTGTGACCAAGCCGCTGAGGCTCCAAGTGGGAGCCCTCCACTCCGAGCTCCTCTCTTTTTTTGTCCTGCCCAAGGCTGTCAACCCCGTGCTGCTGGGTCTGCCTTGGCTCTGACTACATGCCCCAGTCCTGGACTGGAATTCTGGAGAGGTTCTCCAGGGAGGCTCCAAGTGTCTCAACCGTTGCCTGTTACAGATTCGTGCGGCTCAGCCTCCTCTGCCTCGGTCCTTGGCAGGATTGCATTGTCATTAGTCTGCATTTTCGGACGTCTTCAGCAAGAAAGAGGCGGAGACGCTGCCCCCACACCAGGCGTATGACTGTCCTATCGACCTAGTTTCTGGTGCTTCCCTTCCGTGGTAGGGTATATCCTCTCTCCTTGCCAGAGACTCTGTCCATGTCTGCCTATGTTAAAGAGAACTTGGAGAGGGGCTTCAAACGGAAGTCTTCCTCCCCGACAGGAGACGGGTTCTTCTTTGTCAAGAAAAAGGATGGTTCTCTGCGTCTATGCATCGACTACCGGGGTCTCAACCAGATCACGGTGAAAAATAGGTATCCGTTGCCATTAATCTCTGAACTGTTTCATCGTATACGTGGTGCCAAGATTTTTTCTAAACTAGACCTGCGTGGGGCTTACAACATATTCCGTGATGAATGGAAAGACTGCATTTAACACCCGTGACGAACACTATGAATATCTAGTAATGCCCGTCGGCCTGTGTAATTCTGTGTAATTCTCCCACTGTCTTCCAGGAGTTCGTTAATGACATCTTTTCCGTGACCTCCTCTATGTTTGTGTTGTGGTCTATCTTGATGACATCTTGATTTTTTCTCCAGATTCAATGACTCATCGGAGACTTGTCCGTCAAGTTTTGCTGCGGTTAAGGCAGAATCGCCTGTACGCCAAGTTGGAGAAGTGCATATTTGAGAAAGATGCTCTACCCTTCCTGGGCTACATCATCTAGAATCAAGGTCTCAGGACGGATCCTGAAAAGGTAAAGTCCGTCCTGGAATGGCCACGCCCTCAAGGCTTGAGGGCTATACAGTGCTTCCTGGAATTTGCCAATTTCTACAGACAGTTCATTCCAAACTTCTCCTCACTGACATCTCCTATCTCTAACCTCACCAAGAACGGCATGAACGCCAAGGTGTGGACTCCAGAAGCAGAATCCGCATTTAATAGCCTGAAGAGTGCCTTCACGTCAGCCTCTATCCTTCATCATCCAGATGTTTCTCGACAGTTCTCGTTGGAGGTGGACGTCTCCTCTGTCGGTGCTGATGCACTCCTGTTCCAGAGAGGTTCCAAGGGCAAGTCAATGGTATGTGGCTATTACTCTAAGCTCTTCTCTTCCGCAGAACGCAACTACTCGATTGGGGATTGCGAGTTACTGGCCATCAAATTGGCTGTGGAGGAGTGGAGACATCTATTAGAGGGCGCAGTTCATCCCATCTTGATATTTAGATCACTTATCTCCAGACGGCCCAACGACTGAATCCTTGTCAGGCCAGGTAGTCGCTGTTCTTTGCCCGGGTCCAGTTTGAGCTCCACTACCGTCCGGCCGACAGGAATGGGAGGGCCAATGCCTTGTCCAGGTAATTAGAGACAGAGGACACTATGGAGTCTCCACAGAGTATCATTAGCCCATCCTGCATCATCGCTGTCAACCCTCTGCAAGTTAGAGACATTCCCCCGGGGAGGACTTTTGTGCATCTGGCGGACAGAAGAAGAATCCTCCGCTGGGGACACAGTTCCAAATTGGCAGGTCACGGGGGCGCCTGTAAGACCCGAGACCTGATCGCTCGTCAGTTCAGGTGGCCCACGCTGCCCAAAGACATCACAGACTTGTCTCCTCCTGACGGTGTGCGCAGCAAATAAGGTTGCCCACTCCAAACCTGCGGGCCTGCTTTAGCCATTGCCTGTGCACGATGCCCCCTGGCAACATATTGCTATGGACTTTGTCACAGACCTGCCTCTCTCTGCTGGTTGCAGTATGGTCTGGGTGGTGTGGACCGATTCTCCAAAATGGCTCATTTCGTTCCACTGACCGGCCTACCGTCTACTTCCCGACTGGCTAATCTCTTCGTCCAACACATCTTCCGTGTGCACGTCTTGCCTCTACATATTGTGTCGGATCGGGGGGTTCAGTTCACCTCTAAGTTCTGGAGAGCCCTCTGCGTACTCCTCAAAGTTGGACTTTTCGTCTGCCTACCATCCCCAGTCCAATGGTTAAGTTGAGAGAATAAACCAGATTATGGAGAACTATCTACAACACTTTATCTCCAGGCAGCATGATGACTGGGTGCAGCTGCTACCTTGGGCTGAGTTCTCCTACAACAAACATACTAGTGAGTCCACCGCTAAGAGTCCATTCTTCATTGTCTATGGCCAACACCCTCGTATACCTCTTCCTGTTTCCACTACGTCCCAGGTGCCTGCAGCTGACTCTGCATTCAGGGACTTTCTACAGATCTGGCAGCAGACTCGATCTTCTATTCTGCTGGCGGTCGACCGCATGAAGAGAAAGGCAGACACAAGAAGACGAGAGCCTCCCCAGTTCCTTCCAGGTACTAAGGTCTAGCTATCCTCTAGGATTATCCGGCTGAGGGTGCGATCGTACAAGTTTGCTCCCAGGTTCCTTGGACCCTTTGAGATTTTGCAACAAATCAACCCTGTTTCCCAAAAGCTTTGGCTGCCTTCTACCCTCAAGATCCCCAACTCCTTCCATGTCTCCCTGCTGAAGCTGGTGATCTTGAACCGCTACTCCAAGACTTCCACTCCTGCAGTGGCTCCCAGGGGTTCATCAGAGACTTTTGAGGTTAAGGAGATCCTGGACACTAAAAAAGTAAGAGGAAGAACCTTTTATTTAGTAGATTGGAAGGGGTTTGGTCCAGAAGAGAGGTCCTGGGAGCCAGAAGAGAATCTCAATGCTCCTACCCTCATTAAGAGTTTTCTGTCTCGTTTTGGTCCCAAGAGGAGGGGGCGTAAGAGGGGGGATACTGTAACATCCGTGGTCGCTGACCACGAACTCCTTCCATACAGTTGACGCCCTTCTCTCCAGAGATGTCTGCACATGCGGCCGTCCTGTTCCACAGTGACCACGGTGCGCTCGCGAGCTCAGTCCAGACTTAAGGAGCCAAAGCGCACACATGTGGGAAATTGAGCTGATTGCTCCCAGAGCACCCTGGGCTATAAGAAGGGCTGTGCCCCTCCCTGCAATGCCTGAGCATTGTTGTCATACCCTATTTTGTCTAAGAAAATGGTCTCCTAGTGTTTCCCAGTTCCCAGTGTTTCCCGTTCCTGCTACCTGTAACCTGTATCCCGTGCTATCTTCGTCAAGTACCGTGTTGAGCTGAAGTCGTGCTGTGCTGTATACCACGCCTGTTTTGCTACACCACGCCTGGAGCCTGCCTGCTGCCTAGTCCCAGCCGAGCCTGTCTTGCTACTGTCTGAACTACCACAGGTACCCTATACGAGCGATAGACTGTGACCTGTGTCCTGTTGGCCAGCTGCCATACCCTCAAGGTGGTACGGCCCAGTGGGTCCACGTACCCAACGTGACACATATACTCTTGCATGATAAGTACTCAATAGCAAAAAACAGTCTCATCATCAATGGTAGGTATGTAAACTTCACCCAAGGACATCCAGATCATGGAATAGCTCTACTAAATAATATGTTTCAAACCTTTTATGAGGTGTTGTGCCCATGGAAATAATTGGTCATATCTGAGCCTACAAATTTAATTTCATAAGTTCACAATTTAGATGTGATCAATATTAGGTGTCAGAGACACTCAGGACCCGCTCTTGGCCGAATTGACGGAATCGGCTGAGAGAACGATACAGCTTCTACACCGCGTTCCAAATTATTATGCAAATGTTATTTTTCGCTGATTTTCCTAAATAGTCGATGCACATGACAGTCAGTATAATTTTCAAGCCATCAAGCATTGGAGTATAATGCAAATTTGATTGAACCAATCTCCTAATGATAACAGATTTTTTTTTAGACGTAAAAAACTCAAAATGCACTGTTTCAAATTATTATGCAAAACAGAGATCAAAATATTTTAAAGGTTGTAAAGATAACTAAAATGGTCATTTGTTGCATTTTTCAGCATCAGGAGGTCATATTTACAGAAATCAAAAGCTCTTTCAATCAAAAAAAACTTAACAGGCCAAGTTACATGTTAACATAGGACCCCTTCTTTGATATCACCTTCACAATTCTTGCATCCATTGAATTTGTGAGTATTTGGACAGTTTCTACTTGAATATCTTTGCAGGATGTTAGAATAACCTCCCAGAGCTTCTGTTTTGATGTGAACTGCCTCCCACCCTCATAGATATTTTGCTTGAGTATGCTCCAAAGGTTCTCAATAGGGTTGAGGTCAAGGGAACATGGGGACCACACCATGAGTTTCTCTCCTTTTATGCCCATAGCAGCCAATGACACAGAGGTATTCTTTGCAGCATGAGGTGGTGCATTGTCATGCATGAAGATAATTTTGGTACGGAAGGCACGGTTCTTCTTTTTGTACCACGGAAGAAAGTGGTCAGTCATAAACTCTACGTACTTTGCAGAGGTCATTTTCACACCGCCAGGGACCCTAAAGGGGCCTACCAGCTCTCTCCTCCTGATTCCAACCCAAAACATAACTCTGCCACCTTCTTGCTGACGTCGCAGCCTTGTTGGGACATGGTGGCCATTCACCAACCATCCACTACTCCATCCATCTGGACCATCCAGGGTTGCACGGCACTCATCAGTAAACAACACGGTTTGAAAATTAGTCTTCATGTATTTCTGAGCCCACTGCAACCGTTTCTGCTTGTGGGCGTTGTTTAGGGGTGGCCGAATAATAGCTTTATGCACACTTTCAAACCTCTGGAGGATCCTACACCTTGAGGTTTGCGGGACTCCAGAGGCACCAGCGGCTTCAAATACCTGTTTGCTGCTTTGCAATGGCATTTTAGCAGCTGCTCTCCTAATCCTATTAATTTGTCTGGCAGAAACCCTCATTATGTCTTTATCTGAACGAACCCGTCTGTGCTCTGAATCAGCCACAAATCTTTTCACAGTATGATAATCACGCTTAAGTTTTCTTGAAATATCCAATGTTTTCATACCTTGTCCAAGGTATTTCACTATTTCACGCTTTTCGGCAGCAGAGAGATCCTTTTTCTTTCCCATATTGCTTGAAACCTGTGGCCTGCTTAATAATGTGGAACGTCCTTCTTAAGTAGTTTTCCTTTGATTGGGCACACCTGGCAAACTAATTATCACAGGTGTTTGATATTGATTACAATGATCCAAAGAGCCCTAAGACACAATACCATCCATGAGTTTAATTGAAAAACTAATAATTAAATGTTTATGACACTTAAATCCAATGTGCATAATAATTTGGAACACGGTGTATGTATACAGGATATAAAGAAGCTGTATTTTAAAAAGTAGAAAAAAAATATTTTAATAAAAGCCAATTAGAAAAGTGATCAAAGATACAAAACACATTTGATTTAATAAAACAAAATTCCATTCAAAGGTGTATGTAGTCTTTAAATGGTGTCATGATCTTAAAAAATCTTTAAGATCATGACGCCTTCTGACAACTGATGACCTATCCATCGGATAGATCATCGGTACATGATCTGTGTACACCCGGGACCCGCACAGATCTGCTGGTCCAGTGCCTCCGTGCATCGGACGTACATGCCAGAAGCAGTTGTCTCTGGCCACGGAGTAGCGGCCGAGCTGCAGTACTGCAGCTCTGCTCCTATTCAAGTCAATAGGAGCGGACCTTCAGTTCTGCAGCATGGCCGCTATGCTCTGTACGGAGCAAACTGATTCCGGCTCCGTACATAGCATTATGTGCCATAACATCCGGTGCCCGCAGGCCACCGTAGCGGCTTATCAGTGGGGGGCCCTGGTGTTGGACCCGCACCTATGATATACTGATGACCTATCCGGTGGATAGGTCATCAGTTGTCAGAAGGTGGAAAACCCCTTTAACTCCCTTTAAACATCTTTCTTCCTACCATGCTTTCTTTACCGATCTCTTCCTACTTCTACTTGTGTCATCTTATATGCATATACATCAACAGCGATTTAGGTGGATTCCCAAAGATTATGGTTTGGTATAGTTCATAGTAGGAGATACAATGTTATTTGTAGACTTACAGCAATGGACTACAACTCCTGTCATGCCTGAACATAGAGCTGGGCAATTAATCGGAAAAAAAACGAAACCGAAATTCAGCGACTGACATCATCTTGCGCATTTCGGGTTTCTCGTTTTTTCCCAGCTTCAACTGTATCTGCATTCTCATGGCGCAGATACAGTTCAATCCCATGGTAGAGCAGGGAGCCGTCAGTTCCATTCTCTACTATTCATTGTGCAATGAATATGTTGAAGTTTATGATACATATATTTCTGTTTGCTGCTTTATATCTTGCAGACTATCGAATACTTCAAATCTAAAGTATGCAGTTAGTCTTTTAGTGAGTGCATTTTATAGAGCAATATACGATTAGTAAGGAATTTCATTACATAAGTAAGGGAGCTTCTTACACATTTTTCTTCTATACAATATATGACATAAAATAGATTTGTAAGTAAGCAGCCAATCCATTCATGACAGGCACATACTTAATAACCTAAATGCTTATTGTTAAGGGCGTGCTTGCTTGGATAAGGTTGGTAATATAATGCGTACCTTACCCTGCAATAACTATGTTTACTTAAGTGCAGGGTACTTTGTTCCATTCTCCCCAGTCCCACTAACATTTTGATCTGTTAATTTGTTAATTGGTTTCTATGGACTTTCACCAAGAAGATTTGGAATGTCCTTATGGGTGTGTCATCATGAAAAGCTATGCAAAAGTATAGCACGGCCTTTCAGATCTAATTGCAAAAGCATAGGATAGCTATAAAGTGCTCTCTGTAATACAATCTGTTAACATTTTGGTGCAGGAGAGAGCAGTAATAAAGACTTCAGGCTCCTCTGTGTTGTGACCTTGTTTCTATAGACCTTACTGTGAGCATTCTCGTCATTGCAGCTGCTTGTATTACTGTCACATTCTATAGACTCTTTTAGTGGCAAAATTTTAACACAAAGTATATTGCAAAGTGTGATCACTAAAAGGGGGATTCTGGCTATAGTCATGGTATATCACTAGGATATGAAGTAACTTTTTGATTGTGGCGGTCCGGCTGCAGGGACAACCACTGATCACAAAAACGAAGGGGCAGAGGGCCCTATTGCATTTTCCCTCCAGGTGATGGTTAGGGAACTACAACACCGCTCCACACACGTAAATGGGGCTAATTGCAGGTTATCCCATACAGGCTGCCAATGTGACAGCAGTAATTCAGCGGTTTTGAGTTTCACTGTATAGCCATAGTCAATACCTTTGCAACATACCTCATTCTACCAGTTTTGATCTGTTCACCTGGGAATATAAAATTAGTCAGCACCATGCTATGTATTCTACCATGAAAAAACAAGAATAAACGTATTATGTTGTGTTCCCAGAGTAAGCATGTCCTGACCTTTATATGCAGGGCCCTCAAGAAGTCTAGGATCCCATACAGCAAAGACGTCTGGATTCTCATTACCGGGGGGAGGGGGTAGCAACCGAAAGTGGCAGGGCTGAAAAGCAGACTGGCAAAAGCTCTATGGAGGGGAAGGGTGGAGACAGTAGGTGAACAGGGACTCTATCAGGGGCAAAAATGAGAGACTAGGTGGCAGAGCTCCGTGGCAGTGGGGGATGAGAGGGCTGGTGGAACAAAAAGTGGCAAGGATGGGATGGATTCCAGGGGGGATAAGCAAACTGGCAGGGGCTGTGTGGAGGGGCCGAGGGGAGACAGCATGTGTGCAGGAGCTCTTTGGAAGTGTAGTGGAGGGGCAACGTAAGAAAAAAAATCATTGCACTGAAGCTGCTGCCTGTGCATAGCGTCACTAAGCAAGATGGATGCTGGTTCTGACTCCTGCAGGTTCTAAGATTTTCACTGCAATGTCATGCCTGGATGAAGTCTCTACCTTCTCCTCCTATGCGACACCCATGTTACCTGTAACCAGACCACATGTCAAAATTAATTCAGACCTCAAACCAGACCTAAATTAATTCAGACCCCTAAATTAATTCAGAACCCCGGGCAGAGCTCTAAATTTATTCAGACCCCAGACCACAACATTTATTTATAACCCAGCCGAGACCCCAACATTTATTCAGACCCCAGAGCAGACCCCCCAAATCATTCAGACCCCAGACCAGACCCAAAACATAATTTAGACCCCAGACCAGATCCCTCACTTACTACCCTCAGGTCCCGCCTCAAGCTCCACTACCGCCTGATGTTACTTCATAATATTGAGTAGGGCCCCTGCAATGCAATAGGGCCCATTCCTTTCTCCAAAGTAACTACCGCTGGGATCTTGCTCACAAGTTCCTGACACTGCATACAAGGCCCTGATAATGTACGACTGACAATCTGTTGTGTGCGTTGGCGCATACAAGGTCCTAACATCAGCTTCATACAGTGACAGAACCCTGTAGCCAACCCTCTTGATCATCCAATAGTCTCAGGACGTGGCTCTTCAACAGTGTGGCCATCCCTTTAGACAGTGTATTGCTCAAGTATGCTGTGGATGCTGGATCTAACTCCAGGATACCACAAACTTTCTTGTCTTGATATATCCATCGATTGTACATGATGTCTCCTGGCTGTACATGGTTTGTCCTTGCGCTGCTGGGTTTCATTCTCCAACATAATTATTTTATGTTCAGGAGTGACATTTACTGGCAGTGAGAGGGACAGCCATGGGGTCCAATATGGCCCCCACCTATGCTAACATCCACATGGCTGTCTTCGAGGACCCACACGTGTACACTTCAAGATTTTGGAAACATGTCCGATGCTGGTGGAGTTACATTGATGATATATTCTTAACTTGGACAAGTACAGTTGAAGAACTGTTGATGTTTCAGAAGGAACTTAATGATGTATACGTAGAGTTAAAATTCACACTTACCCACTCGGCTAATGAAATTCAATTTCTTGATACTCTAGTTTCCAAGAAGGGTGATAGTTTGGTATCAGTCATTTTTGTGAAAACAGATAGGAACAATATGTTACACTATCAAAGTCACCATCGAAAAGGTGACAAAATACATTAGTATATGGGCAAAAAATATACAATATCACATCAATATACATGTTCTTCTAGTTTTGCATTTTACATGATAGCCTGCCCTTTTTTTTCTCATCTATATGGGTGAGACCACAATGCAGGTGAAGACTAGAATTAGCAAACATAAGAGAACAATCCGCAAATATGCGACGGAACTACCAATTCCGCAATACTTTGTGAAAAAGTCACATACGATTGGTCATTTAAGGTTTAGGTTAATAAACCATGTACGCCCAAAGAGAAGAAGGAAGGATAAATTGCACCTGCTGCAGAAAAAAATAATGAAATCGATTTTTCTCATGGATAGTCTTCAACCGAAATGGTTAAATATAGATTACAAAGTGCATGCATCCTTATAGGGTAGCCGGGTTCCTTGGGGCCTCTGCTTCAGTATAGGAGGGTAGATTGTGCCGATAATGACACATTGACCCCTTGTTTTTAATTTTTCTAATTATGTTGTCTATTTTTTTGATTTTTATTTGATTTTTTTGAAACACATATTGGAAAACACTGTATCCCCCTGGATATGTAATCGACGATACAGACTCAGTAAATAACCCGACATTGAGGGCTTGAAAATTGCTGAATTTAAATAGAGGAGCTCCATGTTTAACATATTATAATTGTATATTTGATTAAAGGTAATGCAACGTAATGACTTTTCTCTTCTGATTTATTAATATTAATTCTATAAATGCCTCATATAGTGGGGCCTTTAACAGGGTGGATATGGACTCCAACAAAGTATACTCCGGGGGCGGGTTTATGCAAAGTTCTGGTCCGGATGGTGGTCATCTATCGTGGATCATGTCCCGCACTGCGACTTACACATAGCCCCAGAAAGCCGTTGCTATAATGGTTTGAAGGAGAGATGGGTTTCTGGCTTACCTACCCCTAGATGTATGTAGGCTTAATAGAATTAATACATGATTGATGTGTGTTGGATGTATAGGTGGGATTATGCATAGTGCGGTTCCAGGGTGGTCGCCTCATGGCTTTTACCCTTGGGACTGCATCTTGCATCCAGAGGGCTTTTTCTAAAATGGTCTGATGCGGACATGCGTTTGTATCTCCCCCTAAATGGCAACTGTTTAGTGTTTCATGATAAAAAGCCAGTGTTCAGGGTTTTTATACAGTGAAGGAAATAAGTATTTGATCCCTTGCTGATTTTGTAAGTTTGCCCACTGTCAAAGACATGAACAGTCTAGAATTTTTAGGCTAGGTTAATTTTACCAGTGAGAGATAGATTATATTTTAAAAAAAAACAGAAAATCACATTGTCAAAATTATATATATTTATTTGCATTGTGTACAGAGAAATAAGTATTTGATCCCCTACCAACCATTAAGAGTTCAGCCTCCTCCAGACCAGTTACACGCTCCAAATCAACTTGGTGCCTGCATTAAAGACAGCCGTCTTAAATGGTCACCTGTATAAAAGACTCCTGTCCACAGACTCAATTAATCAGTCTGACTCTAACCTCTACAACATGGGCAAGACCAAAGAGCTTTCTAAGGATGTCAGGGACAAGATCATAGACCTGCACAAGGCTGGAATGGGCTACAAAACCATAAGTAAGACGCTGGGTGAGAAGGAGACAACTGTTGGTGCAATAGTAAGAAAATAGAAGACATACAAAATGACTGTCAATCGACATCGATCTGGGGCTCCATGCAAAATCTCACCTCGTGGGGTATCCTTGATCCTGAGGAAGGTGAGAGCTCAGCCGAAAACTACACGGGGGGAACTTGTTAATGATCTCAAGGCAGCTGGGACCACAGTCACCAAGAAAACCATTGGTAACACATTACGCCGTAATGGATTAAAATCCTGCAGTGCCCGCAAGGTCCCCCTGCTCAAGAAGGCACATGTACAGGCCCGTCTGAAGTTTGCAAATGAACATCTGGATGATTCTGAGAGTAATTGGGAGAAGGTGCTGTGGTCAGATGAGACTAAAATTGAGCTCTTTGGCATTAACTCAACTCGCCGTGTTTGGAGGAAGAGAAATGCTGCCTATGACCCAAAGAACACCGTCCCCACTGTCAAGCATGGAGGTGGAAACATTATGTTTTCGGGGTGTTTCTCTTCTAAGGGCACAGGACTACTTCACCGCATCAATGGGAGAATGGATGGAGCCATATACTGTCAAATCCTGAGTGACAACCTCCTTCCCTCCACCAGGACATTCAAAATGGCTTGTGGCTGGGTCTTCCAGCACGACAATGACCCGAAACATACAGCCAAGGCAACAAAGGAGTGGCTCAAAAAGAAGCACATTAAGGTCATGGAGTGGCCTAGCCAGTCTCCAGACCTTAATCCCATCGAAAACTTATGGAGGGAGCTGAAGATCCGAGTTGCCAAGCGACAGCCTCGAAATCTTAATGATTTACAGATGACTTGCAAAGAGGAGTGGGCCAAAATTCCATCTAACATGTGTGCAAACCTCATCGTCAACTACAAAAAATGTCTGACTGCTGTGCTTGCCAACAAGGGTTTTGCCACCAAGTATTAAGCCTTGTTTGCCAAAGGGATCAAATACTTATTTCTCTGTGCACAATGCAAATAAATATATATAATTTTGACAATGTGATTTTCTTTTGTTTTTTTTTGTTTTTTATATATAATCTATCTCTCACTGGTAAAATTAACCTAGCCTAAAAATTCTAGACTGCTCATGTCTTTGACAGTGGGCAAACTTACAAAATCAGCAAGGGATCAAATACTTATTTCCTTCACTGTATATAACATAACAACACCCTGTTAGTAATATACATTCAAGAATGCAGGCGATGTGGCCCCATCTTATTTGTGCATATACAATAATAAGGCGAGTGCCTGATGAATGGATTGGCTATTTGTAGCTGAGAAGAGAATCCTCATTACTGTGAAACATCTTTATTTGGGTCTCCTTGCATGAGCTCCTGTAGGTAATCTGCTGTACAGCATAGGAATAAATGCTATGGCGGTCACCTGACTGATGTTGCCAAGTAACCATGACGCGAGCTGCACAATTGGTCCTCTCCTGGCATGCGCAGTTATGAGCGGAGGATGCCGACACATGTGCAGTGAAGGATACATCTGCATGTAACACTGCTTGGGTCATCTGATTCCGGTATGTTTCTATTTAAATGCACATTGGCACTTTAAATTATATTATTAGTATAAGAATATAGTTGTGGTAAAACAAATGGTTAAATATACAACTTGCAACAGATTAACCCCTAGCTGCACTAGGACGCAACTGTACATCCTAGCAAGAGCTTACTTCCCGCACCAGGATGTACAGCTACTAAACCGTTCCCGGTGCACACTGTCAGTGACAGTGTGCACACTGTCCCCGACAGATGACACTCCCCTGTCACTGGCAATGGACCCATAATAGCGGTCTCAATGCCAGCGATCGCATTGTATCTACGTTTAAAACCGTTTCCGGTACTTGTAGTTAAGTCTGGGAATATTAACCACAATGTCCCACCCCTGCCCCATTTGACCGGCAATGGACGAATAGCAGTGGTCTATTGCTGGCTATCCCTGTGATTGGTGGATCTCTTCAGACCCACCAATCACAGTGTGTTTTTCCCCAGGGTAGGAGATAAATAAAGGTCACAGGCTCTAATCTCTTAGTAGGCGAAGTGAAGTTGAAGAGATAAGAGCCTGTGCCATTTTGTCTACCCCTTAACCCATTCCACGCCTCTCATCTCCACCTCCCTGTTCCCAGTGTCTGACCCCCACAACCTACCAGTGTATAAGGGAGAATTTTGTATTTATTTTTTTCATCATAATTAATTAAAAAAAATTTGATTTAGTTCTTAGGTAGTTGTCTAGCTTGTCTATGACAATTTGTTGCGTCAGTTGTCAGTTAGTCAGCGTCAATCCGTCGCGTCAGTTCGTCAGCCTCAACCCGTTATGTCAGTTGTCAGTGCCAGTCCGTCGTGCCACTTGTCAGTCGTTCAGTGTCAATCCGTCACCATCCATTAGTCGCATCAGTTAGCCAGCGCCAATCTGTTGTGTTAGTTATCAGTTCGTCAGTGTCCATCCGTCACTATCAATTAATCGCAGCACTTGTCAGCATCAGTGACAAGTGGGATATTTCTAAAAACTGCAGAATCTCGGCAATAAATATTGAGTTGCATCAAATGAATTTCGCCCAAAAAAATTTGATTTATAAATGTCACCTCTATTTTGCTTTAATTCCTGTGAAACGCCTAAAGGGATAAAAAAAAAATCTAAATGCTGTTTTGAACACTTTGAGGGGTGCAGTTTTTAAAATGGGGTGATTTATGGGGAGTTTCTAATATATTAGCAGGATCTACAGGAGGGGGGTCGCTATATGGCGCTGTCTACAGGAGGGGGCTGTATGGCGCTATCTACAGGAGCGTACGCTCTATGGCGCTATCTACAGGAGGGCTGCATAGTGCTATCTACATGGGGAGCTGTATGGTGATCTCTACAGGAGGGGTGTATGGCACTATCTACAGAGTGGCTTTATGGCGCTATCTACAGGGGGGCTGTATGGCACTATCTAAAGGGGTCTGTATGGCACTATCTATAGGGGGACTGTATAGCAATATCTCAATATCTGCAGGGGGCTGTATGGCGCTATCTATAGGGTGCTGTATGGGGTTATCTACAGGAGGAGCTGTATGACATTATCTATAGGGGGACTGTATAGCAATATCTCAATATCTGCAGGGGGCTGTATGGCGCTATCTATAGGGTGCTGTAGGGTTATCTACAGGAGGAGCTGTATGGCATTATCTGGAGGGGGCTTTATGGAGATATCTATAGGGGGGATGTATGGCAATATCTACAGTGGGGGATTTATGGCGATATCTACAGGGGGGGGCTGTATGGAGATATCTAAAGGGGGGCTGTATGGCAATATCTACGTGGGGCTGTATGCCCTGATCTACAAGCGGTGTGTGACACTGTCTACAGGGGCGGCTGTGACACTGTCTACAGGGGGGGCCGTATGCCACAATCTACAGGGGGCTATATGGCACATTTTACAGAGGGGCACTATCTACAGGGGGCACTATCTACAAGGGTGGCTGTGTGTGGCACCTAGGGGAGGTGGGGTCCAGTCAAAAGTTTGCTGTGGGACCCAGTCTTTCCTACTTACGCCCCTGTATATAAGGCCCTCAAAGCCACTTCAGAACTGAACTGGTCCATAAAAAAATAGGTTTTGTAATATTTCTTGAAAATGTAAGAAATTGTTGCTAAACTTATAAGCCTTGTAACGTCCTAGAAAAATAAAAGGATGTTCAAAAAACAATGGCAATCTAAAGTAGACATATGGGAAATGTGAACTAGTAACTATTTTGTGTGGTATAACTATCTGTCTTACAAGCAGATACATTTAAATTTAGAAAAATGCTAATTTCTGCAAACTTTCTCTAAATTTTGGTGTCTTTCACAAATAAATACTGAATTTATCGACCACATTTTTCCACTTTTATCAAGTACAATATGTTACGAAATCTGAGAATCGCTTGGATAGGTAAAAGCATTTGAAAAAAATCGTCTGTCTCCAATAGGCCAAAACAGGCTGCTGTGTCCTGAAGGGGTTAAAAAGGGAAGGGATTTTATTACCGTTGGTGGACACACAGTTTTATACAACTATTTATAGGTTGGTTTGTTCACATTGTTTGATGCTTGAAAAGACTCTTGTGTGGGTTGAAAAGTTGCAGCTTTTTATGTCAAGCTGGAATGAATATCGTTTTGATATATTTCTGCACTTGGGTGGAAGTTGTCGTCTTCTTCAATAAAGTCTGTTGTGTTTGGTCCTGAAGGGATTCCTGGATATTGTGACTTTGCATCCCTATTTTAGTCCCTTGAGAGGGAAGAACTTATAAACGGAGGGTGCTGTGGACACCGTTATTTTTTCCAGAGCCCTGTAGGCAGAGTCAGGACTTTGTGAGAAAGGTCCCAGAAGTAGTTACCTTAGAAAAAAGTTTCGGGCCCCATTACATTGTGGGACCTGTTCCTTCCAAACGAACTACTGCTGAGGCCCTGCTTAAAGATACTACGAAACATGTTTGCGACAATGACGACAGGCAGCAACGGTGGTGAGTACCAGACGTATAGCATATATATATAACTTATTTCATGTCCATACATCTGGTGGAAAGTATACTGCAGTATATATCCACTCATAAACATCTCATCCAGTAACTTTTCATTTAAATGCTATGTACGCCTTTGAAAATGTTGTTTTTTTGTTGTTTTTTAAAAAAAATAAAACAGTGTATCTGTGTGATTGATGCAACTTTCTAATTACTTTTTATTAAAAATTATTTTAACTTTTTCAGAAACAGCTGCTTTGTATCCTGTATACAGAGCAGCTGTATCTTGCACTGAAACCTGTACCTGTCAGGTCTGTGGGACTGATGGGTCCCAGTGTCAGCGGGTCGGGCGTGTCTCTGTCACGCAGGATCGAGCTGTTATCGATCACATCTAAGTTCATAACTTAGATGTGATCGAATACAGGTGGATCCTGCATGTCTTACGCCCTCTCACTGAACCTGTCAGTCCCGCTGACCTGATGGATACAGGTTTCAGCGCTAGATACAGCTGCTCTGTATATAGGATACAAAGCAGCTCTATCTAAAAAAAGTTTAAATAATTTTTAATAAAAAGTAATTCGAAAGTTGCACTAATCACACTGAAACACATTTTTATTTAAAAAAAAATAAAATGAATCGTTTTCAAAGGTGTACATAGCCTTTAAGTAAAATTTTTTGTAATTTTCTGATTCATTTACACTGGTACACGATGGACCAGTTTCCATGAAAAACATTCTCGTTAGAGTCTATGGTTGTATTCCCGGATGACTTAGTATTAATACTACAGAAAAAAAGACATGGGAGCTGGAGGGCAGCTCTATGCATCATCAGGGCACTCGAGCTAACGAGCGGGTATCCTGGTAACATATAATTCTGCCATTCGCCACTGGTCTTGGCTACTGCGTGGTGTCTCGTATTAGTATGAACAGTTGTAAGCAGAAGCTACCTTTACATAGTTGTGGCTGCCACCTGTTGTATTTGGTCAGAGGTGTAAAAGAGTGGGGTTTAAACTTGTACCCCACCCCCCTTGTATATGCTCCAGCCACATGGGAGCTGGTGTAGTATCTTTAATGGACTGGGCGGCACAGTTATTTAAAACTTATTGATACAAATGATTTATCTAGGCCTGACAGCTTTCAAGCACCGCATACTTTTAAAGGTCTACCAAAGAGTCAATTCATGAGGGCTAAAAGGATTTGGAGTTGTGATGAGCTCTATTTTAAAAGTAAGGAAAAAAATTACCAGACAGTTTGTACTTTGCTGTCCAAGTATGAGTCAGGTTTAAAATTGAGATCTATAAGGCAATCCAATATTAGAAAACAAGGGGATGGCAGGTTGCTTTTACTGCCCACTTATGATAAACATGCAGATTTGGTAAAGAACTCAAATGTTTTGGACAAAATTTGCCATTTTGAGCATTATTTAAGGACAAACCCAAATTTACATATGAAAAAAGAAATCATAAGTCAATCAGTTGATTAGGAGTGATGTCACTTTACAGAAAATATCCACACAACAATATTATAGCACAAAAATAAGACACATAATGTCACTGTACAGGGATTATACGCATATCCCATGTCCTATCATTGAGCTCCCAGTGATTCACATTCAATCTTCCATGTTCCCCTTTCATCATTTAGGCACTGCACATCACCTCTGAGTGAAAGTGGTCCCCCATTCTTGCTGAGCCCCATATCAACTGCCCTGCCTGCTACCCTGATAGTTATGCCCATGATAGCGTGTAATAGCAAGTTATATTCGGACTTGTTTCATGTATTAAGTGGGTTACCCTGGATTTTAAAATGTATGACCTATTAGAATAGGCCAACATTATTAGATTGGTGGGGGTCCGACTCCCGGCACCCACACCGATCAGCTGTTTGACGGGGCCGTGGCGCTCGTACGAGCGATGCAGCCTCATTGATTCTATTTCCTTGCACATGCCATTACTTTAGTGATTTCATTTGGTGCGTATATTCAGCCGGATTGACCGCTGCGTTAAACGTCCGCCCGCCCGCACAAAAAAATTCCTATACTAAAAAAAAAAACATCTAAAAATACTCACGTTTTTTAGTAAAACGGTACATGCGTTTTTTGATGGTGCTTTTTTTTGTGGCGTTTTTTCCAAATAGTGTGCTTCTTTTATGCAGAATATTTCACATTGCAAATCATGTGATTCAAAGATCATGTGATGCAAAGGTTCCTCTTTGCAACACATGATTTATTCTGAAAAACACCACAAAAAAGCCAATTAAAAATCGCAACACACATTGACACTTGCGTTTTTTTTAAAGAGAAAGAAAGCCAAGAAGGAAAAAAATGCAGAAGCCAGGCTTGATGCGATTTGTAAAAAGCGCCACTGACCCAAAAAGCGCAAGACAAAAGAAAAAAAAGCCGCCTCAAAAAATGTCATGTTTGTAGTGTATTTTATATTTCCTGATTTACTTCAAGCCAACATCTAGCAGCAGCGTTTTTTGCTGTAAAAGAGCCAGGAAAAGCCACAAAAAAAACATGTGAAGCCACCCTAAGGGCAGGTTCAGACGTGGTGGAATTGCAGTGGAATACTCCAGCGGCCGTTTTTTACATTTGTTTCAATATATTTTTAGGCAAGTTAGTTCAGACATTGCGGAAAACTCTGCTGCGGACCATAGGATGCGGTGCGGAATTTTCAGTCTGCAGCATGCACTGTCTGTTGCGGAGAAGCAGCGGAATTTCACTGCGTATTTCAGCCTTTGCAATGCAAAAACTGAAATCTGTGGCAAGTCCACTGTGTTTTCTGCAACGTCTGAATTACCTGTCAAATATGCAAATGCTGGTGCAGATTCGTTGCGTAATTGCCCCAAATCTGCACCAACATTTGCAGCGGAAAAACTCTGCCACATGTGAACATGCCCTTATAGTAACTGAAACTTTGCTGCAATTGGAGTGCTGCCATTCTTCAGAACATCTGTTTACCTATATCGAAATGTAGCAGAGTTCTTTATTTGTAGATATCTCTATATACTCACACAAACTGTGTACTTTCTATATATATATTGACTATATCTAATCCTCATTATAAAGGCCGTAAAATCTTCTTTACTAAAGATGGAATCCAACGATTCTGCAGATTCCACTTCTGCTTCTCCTGTTTGCAGTATTGCACAGTGTCAGGTAGGGGGTGATCCAGTGTCAGCTACTTAAGGAAATAGGTGTGGTGACTAAAGGGCTGTTCTCAGCTGGAAGCGCTGCCAGTCACTGACCACTGCTGCCAGACACCATGGACAGCTCCCAGTGAGCACACATACAGGGATTCTGCTCCAGTATCCTGGTCTTCAAGGCTCCTGGGAGTCTTCTTCATCATCAGGGGACTACAGCTCAATCCCACTGCCAGCACTTATTGCCTGTGAATCCACATTTCTCTCTAGTAGGCAGGTAAGTGCACATTTACTCTAATTCTTCAGCTGCCAAATAACTGAAACTAAGTGAAAAGAGTCCATAGTTCAAGGAGAAAGGTGACTTTACTTCCTCTTGCTGGGAGAACATGCTGCTCAAATTACATTTCCTTATACTGGACAATATATAAACTTGTGAAAATCTTTAAATCTTCAGTATAGTATAAATGCATATTATTTCCAGTTTCGTTTTTAAAGGACTAGGACTTCAATTATCAATGTAAAGCCCTAGCGTTAAGTTTTGTTAGACAGAAATATAATAATTATTTAGTTTAAATTTATGTAAAAATAAGGCAGAGCTGATTTTGTCACTTGACAGAGCTTATCGTGATACCATGATGTACTATCTGTCTCATATCTATCTATCTATCTATCTATCTATCTATCTATCTATCTATCTATCTATCTATCTATCTATCTGGTATCTATCTATCTATCTATCTATCTATCTATCTATCTATCTATCTATCTATCTATCTATCTATCTATCTATCTATCTATCTATCTATCTATCTATCTCTCTCATATCTAGCAATCCAAGATCTATCTATCTATCTATCTATCTATCTATCTATCTATCTATCTATCTATCTATCTATCTATCTATCTATCTATCTATCTATCTATCTCTCTATCTAGTATCTATCTATCTATCTATCTATCTATCTATCTATCTATCTATCTATCTATCTATCTATCTATCTATCTATCTATCTATCTATCTATCTATCTCTCTCATATCTAGCAATCCAAGATCTATCTATCTATCTATCTATCTATCTATCTATCTATCTATCTATCTATCTATCTATCTATCTATCTATCTATCTATCTATCTATCTATCTATCTATCTATCTATCTATCTATCTGGTATCTATCTATCTGGTATCTATCTATCTATCTATCTATCTATCTATCTATCTATCTATCTATCTATCTATCTATCTATCTATCTATCTATCTATCTATCTATCTATCTATCTATCTATCTATCTATCTATCCATCTACCTATCTATTTTGCTTTTGCATGTCATAACATTCATTTAATAAAATTCCAGCTTTTAGGTCATATACCATGTACTTAATGATAATTCAGATGGTTTATCTAGGAAGTGTTTTTGGTTGTGAAACAAATTTTTCGGCTTAAATGGAAATGTGTGGACGTGGTTGAACTTTTTTCTCAGTTACGGCTTGTACCGTTGGCCGATGCAAATATTGCACTATTCAAATGTTTGCATAATAACCTTTCATTCATGATGTTTTCAGGCAAATCTTCTGATATTGAAATGTCGGAGTGTTTCTTTAATTATTTCAACTATCTGTAATATTAGTATATGGAGACGACTTAGTGCATTTTCCAGTCTTCATTTCCAGAGCCTAAAATGTCATAAAATTGTGAACACTCTGATAACCTGCTCTGATACTCTACTACGCTATTCCATACTTTGTTTTTATAAGTATAACGGCCAGAAAAAAAGCCAAAAGGGCACTCTTTTGGCCTCCATCGGACTAATGTAACCCTATGGACACGTTTAGCGTGTTTGTCCTGAGCTTTTCCGGTGTACACTCTAAACATACAACACTGATATGTGAACAGGGCCTAAGAGAGATCATGTAATTGGCGGTTTTGACCTTCTTTGAAGTATGTGAGTGCTGTAAGGTGTAGCGGTGATGTGTCAGCCCGGTCAGTATCACTATTCTATGGCGTGTCCAGGGTGTGCTGGACTTTTCCCATCTGATCTATCAATGTCCAAGCTGATACTGTAACAACACTGCTAGCAAGTTCTCACAATCCATGACAATGTGTAAAGTATATCCCTGTTACTGGCCTGATCTTTGCTCGCTTATGTATTTTTATGTATTTATGGCATGGAAATGGCAGATTATTTCTACTTTTTATTTGAAAGAATAGATAAGATTAGTTTTATTACTCTGCCTTGGTAGTCAAAGGTGAATATGAAGTCTTTAGAAGACAGAAAGTCTGCAGAGCACTTCAATTCTCCACTCTGTTTAATACTGTGGCACTTGCATTGCCTATAGTCAAATATTCTATAATAATTAACCAGTACATGTTGAATATTGTCAAACTGCAATGTGTTCATGGAAACCGTCAGATAGATCAGCTGTTGTGACTGTTAGGGATAATTTATAATACTTCACTGTAGCTGCCATTTAAAGGAACATAAACTTAGAAATTAATGATAAAAATAAACAGGAGATATTTTACCCCCACTGTTTGTCAGTCTGCATTATCTAATGTGTGTTAATGAAACAAACAGTCTTGTAGAAATCCTGCAGAGAGCACAGGGATTAATATCCTGCTGATCCATTCCATTTTCGGCTGCTGAACTGTTGAAGAGGCAGGACTTAGCAGATGGGGCGGGGCTTAACAATCTGTGTGTCCTACTACAGACAGGGCAGATGGGGGAGGCTCCTGCTTCAGCCAGTTGTCTTACAACCAGATACAGGATTGTGAGAAGGGTGGCTGATACATATAGAAAATATCCTATATATTTCTCAGCATTATTTGCAATATGAGACAAAATAGGATCAAAGATAATGAGGATATTAAGAGAGGAATTGCAGGGATTTTTATTATTATTATTATTATTATTTTTTTGTACGTTTTCTGTGGATGCTGACACCACGGCAAATCCCTCCACAACATAAACAATACAGTATTGTAGATCAACTGAGCAGCAGCCAGTCTTGTACATGGGGATGGTACAACCAAAGTAAATACCAACTTAATACATATGGATATATATATACACTGTACATACATATTTTATATATAGAGTATATACATATGGTTTTCTGTAATTCATTGTGATGTTTTATATATATATATATATATATATATATATATATATATACTATATGGACAAAAGTATGGGGTCAAGCCTCTTGTTCATTGAGTTCAGGTACTTAACACGGTCCCATTCCCTCAGGTGTTGAAAATCCAAAACCCCGTCGTGCAGTCGCCTTTACAAACATTCATGAAAGAATGGGTCGTTCTATAGAGCTCACTCAATTCCAGCGTGGTACTGTAATAGGATGCCATCATTGCTACAAGTCAGTTTGTGAAATTTCTTCCCTCCTAGATATTCCACGATCAATTGTGAGTGGTATTATTGCAAAGTGGAAGCATTTAGGAACCACAGAAATTCAGCCATGAAGTGGCAGACCACGTAAAGCAACAGAGCAGGGTCGCCAAGGGCTGAGGTACATATTGCATAAAAGTGCTGACTCAATAACTGTAGTTCCAAACCTCCTCTGTCATTACCATCATGGGGAAGAAGGGATAACACCTTGTTTTTTTGTCTTTTTAATAGGGTTTGGCCTTGGCCCCTTAGTTAGAGTGAAGGGAAATCTTAATGCTTCTGAATACCAAAACATTTGAGATGAACTAGAACGGAGATTACGAGCCAGGACCTCTCATCCAACGTCAGTGTCTGACCTCAATAATGCTCTTCTGAATGAATAGGCAAAAATTCCCACAGACACACTCCACAATCTTGTAGAAAGCCTTCCCAGAAAAGTGGAAGCTGTTTTAGCTGCAAAGGGGGGGGGGGGGGGGGCAATTCTGTAATAATGCCTATGGAATTAGGATAGGATGTCATAAAATCTCCTGTAAGTGTAACGTGTAGGTGTCCCAATACTTTTGTCCATATGGACACCAGCACACTCCTAACCAACCAAGACAGGCTATCCATTGTAGCTAACATTGTAGCACTCTGCGTGGAAACCACATCGCTGTGCAGGTTCTCACTACCCATTAAAATGCAAATTAGACCAACCTGGAAAGTGTCGATCTAACCCTAACCATGGGCATTCAAAAACACATACCCACTCAAAGTATACGCGCTGGAGAGGCAACCTATGTGGCTGCCATGGTACGTACTCTTCCAGTGTGTATGCGAGTCTGAATTGTTTGATGTCTGAATGCACATGAATAATATGTAACCATTTACATTGCAGTTTGTGTTTCACTGATCACATTTATGAGATGACCTCATGAAACAGATACTTAATGGACGTAAAAAGCTTAGAGGGGGAGGGGGCAAATGGCAATAGAGTAAATATTTAATTGTTTCTCTGCAATAAGAGGATTTTAAAGGGCAAGTGCTACTAAGTTATTGTTATTCCTTTGCAAGTTTATCTTTCCCTTAAAAATATTGTAAAAACATAGTTGGGTTAGGCAACACACACAATCCCCCTCTCTTTTACTATTTCTCACTCCCTCTCTCCCATTATATATGAGTGGACTGGACAAGCCAAACTTTGTGGTTTGATCACACATTGGAAGAAGCTTTTGGCCAGCAAAAATTGCTGTATCTTCTACGTCAATGTATCCCAGTGTTCAATAAATATCAATAGGCACATGTACGATCAATCTGGACATGCACATAATGACTAAGACTCTGTTCATACTGCCGTCATGTCTTCCGTTCTAAATAGAACCATGAAAGATATGACATCCATTTTCAAACAGATTCCAAATCCTGATGGATCCTATTGACTAAGGGTGTGTTCACATTAGCGTCACCCTTCCGTTCATGGGCTCCGCTGGACTTTTCCATCAAAGGAACATATAAACGGAAAGGCAAACGGAAACCATAGGTTCCGTTTGCGTTACCATTGATTTCAATGGTAATTTTTCGGTTACCAATGATTTCCATTTGTTTCTGTTCCATAAGGTTTCCGTTTTTTGGCAGAAACAATAGCGCAGTCGAGTACGCTATTGTTTCTGGCAAAAAAATCAGATACCTTACGGAACGGAACCCATTAGCAACGAAGGCATTACCATTGAAATCAATAGTAATGCAAACGGAAGCTATGGTTTCCGTTTGCCTTTACGTTCATGGGTTCCTCCAATGGAAAGGTCTAGCGGAGCCCATGAACGGAAAGGTGACGCAGATGTGAACATACCCTTATAATGGGTCTGTCAGGTTTCCATTGGTTTTTAGGGTTTTTGATGGCAAGATCTATCGCTGCTGTCAAAAACCCGACAGAACGGAAGCCACAAACAATGGACACAGAACTTTAGATATATCAGGCATTCTGCAAAGCTGATAAACGCAAGAATTCCAGCAAAGTGGTAATAAACACGCACTGTCCTTCCGCTAATTTTGGGCTGACATGTATAATAGCGTCACTTTTTTTGTATCCAAATGAATTGAAAACATTATTTAGCAAAGATTATACAAGAATATATTTATTTTTAGGGATCAGTGGAAAGATCTTGACATTGTAGTACTTAGAGGTTTAGATGGTAATTCATCCATTGATATTACCCATAACTTTCCTATGTCTCCAATTCACTTTCAGCTAATATGCAGAGTATACAGTATATGAAGCGCCCTGGTCGGAAATAGACTTAGAAGACATGATTGCAGAGCATTAGCCTGTGTCTACATTGTAGTGCAATGGTTATTGAGGACCGTTTTCTATTTTAGCTATAAAAGTTCTCAATATTACTTCTCTATCTTACTTATTGCAGGAAAGTATGCACTCACTCAGGAATAGAGGAAACAGAAACGGGGAATTGGTCTCTTGCCCTTACTTTGATGTTGAGAGTGGCCTAAAAAGCACTTCTGCCATTGTCTCCACATATCAGGCAACCTTATTAGTGATATTCAGTTCCATTAGAAGGGACTAACATAATATCTTACATCTCTATTTGTCTTTAACCTTTCACAGATCTTCAATGTTTGAGGTTACAAGCCTGATGCTTGCTAATATGTCCACATGACGATACTTCCTGTCGTACTCTGGCAAGTTTACATGGTCAAAGGGGCAATATGTGGATCCGAATAATATAAAAAAATCATTTTAAGTTGCTTGAATTGTGTCAGTTTTATATGTTTTTCTGTGGACATTAAAGTGGATGGTGATTTAAACCCACAGAATGTCACTATTAACAGGAAGTATTGTCATGTTGACACAGGAGCATAAACGACTCAACAAATAAGTTTGCTTTTTATATTACACCAATGATAGTTCCCCTTTATGCATCAAGCAGTGGAGGAAAGTGTTAACCATAAACATTTCATGTCCTTCTTAGGTTCAGATGTGGCGGAAATTTACAGCGGCGGATTTTGCTGCAAATTCGCGACAATTACGCAACGATTCTGCAGCAAAGTTTACATATTTGACAGTTTATTCAGACATGGTGGATTTTGTACCAGACTTGCCGCAGATTTCAGCCTTTGTATTGCAAAAGCTGAAATCCACAGTGAAAATCCGCTGCTTCTCCGCAACAGACTGTGCATGCTGCAGAGTGTAAATTCCGCACAGCAAGCTGCTTTCCGCACTGTTGTTTTGCGCAACGTCTGCACTAAGTTACCTAAAAAGCTATAGAAACCAAAGAGAAAAAGTCTGCTGCGAATTTACACAATTTCGCAGCAAATCCCCCACGTCTGAACGTGCTCTTAGTCTCTTGATTCTGCTAGTTGCTAGGGCTATAGCTAAACTAATGAAATGAAAGGGGTTTTCTGATTTCTGGGCTTAGTAGATTATTACAGGTGCTCATTCGTGGCCACTAGTTGAATGCATGGTCCTTGGTAGCCTAATTGATCTACTGGGTGGTACCCTATGTACAGCACATGTCTTGTAAATTCTCCATGCATACAGACGCTAAGAGAGCTTGGAATGCTGAGTAATGTACACTACCGTTCAAAAGTTTAGGGTCACTTACAGATTTCCTTATTTTTGAAAGAAAAGCACAGTTTTTTTCAATGAAGATAACATTAAATTAATCAGAAATACACTCTATGCATTGTTAATGTGCTAAATGACTATTCTAGCTGCAAACGTCTGGTTTTTAATGCAATATCTACATAGGTGTATAGAGGCTCATTTCCAGCAACCATCACTCCAGTGTTCTAATGGTACATTGTGTTTGCTAACTGTGTTAGAAGACTAATGGATGATTAGAAAACACTTGAAAACCCTTGTGCAATTATGTTAGCACCACTGTAAACAGTTTTGATGTTTAGAGGAGCTATAAAACTGATCTTCATTTGAGCTAGTTGAGAATCTGGAGCATTACATTTGTGGGTTCGATTAAACTCTCAAAATGGCTAGAAAAAGAGAGCTTTCATGTGAAACTCGACAGTCTATTCTTGTTCTTAGAAATGAAGGCTATTCCATGCGAGAAATTGCCAAGAAACTGAAAATGTCCTACAATGGTGTGTACTACTCCCTTCAGAGGACAGCACAAACAGGCTCTAACCACAGTAGAAAGAGAAGTGGGAGGCCCCGCTGCACAACTGAGCAACAAGACAAGTACATTAGAGTTTGAGAAATAGACGCCTCACAGGTCCTCAACTGGCAGCTTCATTAAATAGTACCCGCAAAACGCCAGTGTCAACGTCTACAGTGAAGCGGCGACTCCGAGATGCTGGCCTTCAGGGCAGAGTGGCAAAGAAAAAGCCATATTTGAGACTGGCTAATAAAAGGAAAAGATTAATATGGGCAAAAGAACACAGACATTGGACAGAGGAAGATTGGAAAAAAGTGTTATGGACAGACGAATCGAAGTTTGAGGTGTTTGGATCACACAGAAGAACATTTGTGAGACGCAGAACAACTGAAAAGATGCTGGAAGAGTGCCTGACGCCATCTGTCAAGCATGGTGGAGGTAATGTGATGGTCTGGGGTTGCTTTGGTGCTGGTAAAGTGGGAGATTTGTACAAGGTAAAAGGGATTTTGAATAAGGAAGGCTATCACTCCATTTTGCAACGCCATGCCATACCCTGTGGACAGCGCTTGATTGGAGCCAATTTCATCCTACAACGGGACAATGACCCAAAGCACACCTCCAAATTATGCAAGAACTATTTAGGGAAGAAGCAGGCAGCTGGTATTCTATCTGTAATGGAGGGGCCAGCGCAGTCACCAGATCTCAACCCCATAGAGCTGTTGTGGGAGCAGCTTGACCGTATGGTACGCAAGAAGTGCCCATCAAGCCAATCCAACTTGTGGGAGGGGCTTCTGGAAGCATGGGGTGAAATGTCTCCCGATTACCTCAGCAAATTAACAGCTAGAATTCCAAAGGTCTGCAATGCTGTAATTGCTGCAAATGGAGCATTCTTTGACGAAAGCAATGTTTGAAGGAGAAAATTATTATTTGAAATAAAAATCATTATTTCTAACCTTGTCAATGTCTTGACTATATTTTCTAGTCATTTTGCAACTCATTTGATAAATATAAGTGTGAATTTTCATGGAAAACACAAAATTGTCTGGGTGACCCCAAACTTTTGAACGGTAGTGTAGTTTCTTATACATCTGCGGGTGTGGCACTGCAATAAACTACACTACCCGCCCACCCGGAAACATTTTGGGAATGTTGTGACACATTAGTGACTTGGATTTTTACAAGTCTAGACCTAAACCCTAGTTTTGGAGGGAACAAGAAATAAGTCACAGTGTGAGACTTGATAGTGTAGACCAGTGGACTCACACTTGTGAATAATCAACTGTTGGAAACTACAACCCTCAGCATGTCTTTAGAGTTTGCGGCTGTCTAGGCTTGCTGAGAGTGGTAGTTTCCCAAAAGCTGAATAGCCACAGGTTGGAGACCACATGTGAAGACAGTAAAAAATACAGTATTACTGTTTAGCATTATTAGGTAGAAGAGTTGTTGAGCCTTATTTTATATCAGGATGTTTACCAAGTTAACACATTAGGTTTCCGCATGGCTTTAATTGTTCTATGCCTATAGGGCATGTGGCATTTCATTCAGTGCTTTGCATCCTGGATTTCACATCCTTCCTCTCCAGAGTATTCAAGTTGCTGTTCCGGATGTCAGCTGTAGGAGCTTTATGGTAAATGAACCTGACTTGATACTATTATGAATTACTGTGCATTTTCCAGAAATACAAAGTGGAGTGTGCATTCATATGGTAGAAGAAAACATGTCTCAGAATGACCAAAGATGAACAAACCAGTTCTAACATTATATTGTCCACAATACCAACATTCAGTGCCTCAATAAAGTATGGACTATTTATGGTGTAACTACATTGAGTCACTGTGGATTTAAAGAGGACCTGTCCCCTCCCCTAACATGTCTGTTTGAGTAAATAATTGTATTGTCCATGAAATAACAATTCTGGAACAATTTTTCTTAATACCTTGTGCTCGTTCCTCTGTTATGCCTCCTAGAACTGTATAAATAAATTGACAACTGGGTGAGTTTGGCCATGTCCAATCAATGCTGACACTGTTAGACTGTGTAGGGACACACCCTTTTGACAAGGGGAATGCTAAACACCCAGTAGTCAATATTTTCATACATCTCTAGGACCAATAAACAGAGGAATGGCACAAAGCAGAGTTCTTGGAAAATATTTCTCAAAATTGATATTTCATCAGGGATACGTGTATTAGTATTTATTGAAATAGACATGTCAGGAGAGGTGCTAGGTCCTCTTTATCCTCTTGGCGGTATTTGGGAGTATGGAGCGGGATTATAAAGGCTCACAGGTCAGCCATCTTTCTGCTCCTATTAAGCCCTGCCAGAGAGCTTAGAAGAAGCTGATAAAACACACAATACATAGTAGTACATAGGTATTGCAGTGTCTTGTGCCCTAGAAAGACTGTAAGAAAACAGTTAAATAAAAATATTAATAATGTACAAAAAAATTTAATTATTAAAAGATCAAAAAATAACTTTTACCATTTCCCCCCTAAAGTATATAAAGTATCATGCTATTTATATCACCACACGAACACAGTAGGAATACAATAATTCACAATGCCAGAATTGCTGTTTTCTGGTCACCTCGCTTCCCTAAAAAAATGTAATAAAATGTGATAAAAACGTATGTTCCTATAAACACTACAGATCTTCCCTCAAAAAATAAGCTCTCAGACCGCTCCATCGATGGAGAAATAAAAAAGTTATGGGTCTCAGAATATAGCAACACAATATCTTTATATATATATATATATATATATATTTATTTTTTATTTATTTTTTTAAATATCGTTTTTTTTTATTTGTAAAAGTGGTACACAATTAAAAAAAAATCTAAATTTGGTATCGCCACAATTTTATTGACCCGCAGAATAAAGTTAACATGTCATTTTTACCGCATGGTGAATCGCGTAATAATGAAAACCCCCAAAAATTTCCAATTTTATTTCAGTCTACCAGTACATGATATGGTTCTTTAAATGGTGACATTAGTTGCCTATACCCTGCAGTTTTTGGGCAGATGACGGGTCCTCTTTATTTCCTTTCCCTGCCCCCCCCCTTTTACTAATATGTTGGCGCTATATAAATAAAGATTATTATTATATTATATATTACAACTCGTTCCGCGAAAAAAACAGGTCTCATTCGGCTACGTCAATGGAAAAATTAAAGAGTTATGGCTTTTGGAAGTTGGGGAGGAAATTTAAATAAAGAAACGAAAAATGGTTTGTTTATCAAGTGTTAAACACACTATAACTGAATGAATATCTACTAACCCTATAACTATGACCTAAAATACCACTGCAGCAGCCATTGGGTTTTGTGTGTTTTCACATGCTGCGGATAAAGTCTGCGGCACAATCCACACTGTGAATCCGCATGCAGATATTAACAGATAAAGTAAAACCTCTTCAAAAGACCACCACTTTGAGAAGACCACCCCCTTATGCAGACAAAATTTATTGTGACAGATTTTCAGTTCCACCACATATTATGCATACTGGCCATCTTTTTGAGAAGACCCCCCCCCCCCCTAAAGGAAGACCACTTTTTAATGCAATTTTGGGGGGCCGTCTCAAAGAGGTTTCATTGTAGTATAATCTGTGGCCTTTCCACAGAAAATCGGTTAGAAATAAGGCTGTGATTTTAATTTTCAACACATGGAATATAAACAATTTTTTTCCACAATTTTTTGGGGAAAAAAAACCATATTATTTTTCTTTATTTTTATATATAAAAAAAAACCACTCCCAAAAAGTTGATGTAAAAGTTACTCATATCTCTTGAGGCACTTTTAAGAAGGCGTGTAGCACAACTTAAAATGTGTTTAGAGCAGGCTGCCGTAATGACAATGCTCTAGAGAAGGAGGTCCCAAGAAGACTTCTGACAACTGTGAAAGACGTAAGAGCTTCTGGGACTAAGACACACAACTAGTGAGCACATCACAGGTTACACCTGTATGGGAGAAAGGAAAAGAAGATATTACCACTATTGAGAAAAAATTCAAATTGCGGTTTGCCAAAATGCATATAGGAGACTCTGAAACAAAGTGGAACAAGGTTCTATGTTCTCTGCCAAAATTAATCTTTATGGCTAATAAAAAGCCTGCTGCAGTCCACAAGAGAACTTGAGAGAAAAATATTTACAAGCAAGATAACAACCTGAAATATAAAGTCAAAACGATACAGAAATAGCAAAAAAACAGCAATGTTACTGCTAAGGCCGGGTTCCCACGCAGCGTAAACGCTGCAGAATTTCCGCAACAGAATTCTGTTCGGAAATTCCACAGCATTTACAGTAGCAGCCAAGTGGATGAGATTCAGAAAATCTCATGCCCACGCTGCAGAAAAAAACCACAGCGTAAACGTTAATAAATTGACCTGCGGTATGGAATTTAAATCCACAACTTGACAATTTATGCTAAATTTTCGTTGATTTTCTGTTGTGAGTTTTGCCCATTGAATTCAATGGTGATGCAAAAAGTTGCAACAGCGATTCCGCTGCAAAAATCACAACTCAGGAAAATAAAAATAAATCATACTTACCCAGAATTCTCTCCTTCTTCCTGCAGTTCGGCCTCATGGGATGACGTTGCATCCCATGTGACCGTTGCAGCCTGCAACTTCATACAGGGAGGTCGGACTACGCTCAGAGAAGAGGGAGGGAGTAAGTATGAACGGCTTTTTTTCTTTTTCAAAGCGCTGCTTTGTGAAGCGGAAATTCCGTTAGAAAAACCACAGCTTGCTGCGGGTTCCAGGTCAGATATGATGCGCAGTTTTTACACAGCGTATCTGAACCGTGGGAACCCGGCTTAATAATTGGAAATTTGTAGCTGGATTTGAAACTGGTTGCTCACACATGTCCCCCTTGCTGCTTGACACGAGTTTGAACAGTTTTTCAAAGAACAGGGAAATGTCAAATAAGCATTAAACAGGAATTCCCATCTTTGCTACAATATGCCATCATTTTATGATCGGTGGGGCTCTGACCTCTTGAACCCCCACTTTATGATTGGTGGGGGTCTGACCTCTTGAACCCGCACATTATGATTGGTGGGGGTCTGACCTCTTGAACCCCCATTGATTCTGAGAATGAAAAGGCTGCAGCACTGATTTAGAGCTGCATTCCCTTCACTGTTTTTCCTGGCGCAGCGTCACACTGGCCCACGCAGGAAGCTGCAAGTGAATGGGGCCGGTTGCAGTTCCCTTCACAGCCGCCGTGTGGCTGGGAGCGTTGCTGTGTAGAAACAAATTAGAAGGGGATGCAGCACTAAATCAGCGCTGCGGCCCCTCCATTCTTAGGATGGGTGGGTATCACAGAGGTCGGACAACCACCAACCATGAAGCTATGTCCAATCCTAGCGATATGCCATCACTTTATAAGATGGGAACAACTTTTTAAGTAGTTCATTGGAATTCTGTTGTTACACAATGTAAATACAATTTAAATGCCTGATGCAAATTAAATTTGCATTTACATCTACTAAATAGGAGAAGAGGAAAATGGCAACATGCCAGGATGCAATGGCATAAATTATGACCATTTATAAACATAAATGACCCGGAAAGAAAAAAGAAAATTCTGATGTCTTATAAGTGTTTGAAGTTACGAGCCTGAAGCCTGCAGCTGGTGCGCGATATCGTGGCAACACTCCCTATTTTCATGTCTCTGAAGTTCAGTGTTATCATAGGGACATAGTGTAAATCCAAATCACCATTGACTTCAATGTTTGTATCCTTAATGGCTTGAATAGTGTCAGGTATGTGTGTGCAAATGGAACTTAATAGAGATGAGAAAAGATAGTATTGTCATAAGAATCTCACAGGACTCCAGTCTAATAACTCAACATAGAATTAAGATATCATTAAAAAAAAACGTTTTCACATTTTTCACTTACAGGAAACTTATTTTAATATATATTACATCTAGTTATTCTCCTTTAAACTCATGGTCTTGAAAATATGCTGATAAAGCATTATAAAATGAGAAAGCGGTTCATCATATCTATTGAGATCTTATGTTTCATTCCGAGCGGACTCTGAAGCCCTCCGAAGTAATGATCTTTGTATTTTATTGTGGTTATTACAGAGCAGAGTTCACATTTGCAGTGTCAGTGCAATTCAATGCATGTCCAGCGCCGATCTTCATAATAAAATGACTTGTTGCTAAGTGTCCAACCATAAACCGTATTGCTGCTTGTAAATTGTAGGCTATAAAAATAAAATTACTGTTAAAATTACTGTCAGTAGTTGACTAAATACCCCTCTTTCCACATTATATAGTAACAGCAAAGAGAGAACCTGGGCAGTAATATTGGTAGTTACTCCATCTGTTATCATCATCTCAGTTTTAGGTCCACAATTTTTTTCGGATTAATTTCTCAATATATCATCATAGGGTTTGGAGCTCCATTTTTCTGATACTGAGTTCCAAATCCCTATCTTTTAACTATATGTCTATGCAGGGGATCTGAAGGTCTGAAAAAAAAAAACCAAAGCTCTGAAAACTATAAAGATATATTAACCCCTTCTTGATATCCACCATATATATACGGCGCACATCAGGTGGGGAGGGAGTATGAAGCGGTCTCACGGGCTAAGTACGCTGCATAGAACAAGCGTGTTGGATGTACATATAGCCGAAACTTCAGTGTAGCGAGCGGGATATCGCTTGAGCACCATCCTGCTCGTTTAACCCTTTCCCAACATGCGCCGTATGTATAATATATTTCCACAGACGAGTCTCTTGTTCATTTTAAGGGGAGGCTTAAATTCCGCCAATACCTGCCCAATAAGAGGGCAAGGTGTGGAATTGAATTGTACAAACTGTGTGAGAGTACATCTGGGTATACACACAGGTTTAGGGTTTACAAAGGGAAGGACTCTATTATTGAATCCCAAGAATGCCCCCCCTTCCTGGGAGTTAGTGGGAAAAAAGTGTGGGATTTAATACACCCATTGCTGGACAAGGGTTATCACCTTTACGTGGATAACTTCTATACCAGCATCCCACTATTTAGGTGTCTTTCTGCCAGAAGTACTGCAGCATGCGGTACTGTGCGCAAAAATCAGGGAGGCCTCCCTAAAACACTGCTTAGCCAAAGCCTCAGAAGGGGTGAGAGCAGGGAACTATGCTGCGAGAACATGCTATTCGTCAAATATAAGGACAAGAGGAATGTCCTTATATTGACCACAATTGACGGCAGCGGCAGCACCCCTGTCCCTGTATGAGGTACCCCCACAGTGACACACAAGCCAAATTGCATCCTGGGCTACAATCAGGGGCGTAACTAGGAAAGACTGGGCCCCATAGCAAACTTTTGACTGGGCCCCCCCCCCTCTGCTGGGTATCACACAACCCCCCCCTTGTAGATAGTGCCTCCCTATAGATTCCACCACACAGCGCCCCCCTATAGATAGCACCATACACAGCCCCCTGTAGATAACGCCATACAGCCCCCTCTGTAGATAACGCCATACAGACCCCCTCTGTAGATAACGCCATACAGCCCCCTCTGTAGATTACGCCATACAGACTCCCCCCAAAAAAAAACGGCCTATAGTTTGTCCTACAAAAGACATGCATCCCCTATCCACAGGATAGGGGATACATGTGTGATCGCTGGCAGCGATAAGGAGAACGGGGGACCGAAAGTCCCCCGAAGTTCTCTATGACTAACCTCTGACTTCCGGCGTCTGCGCAGTTCAATAAAAATGAAAGGAGCGCTGGTCACGCATGCGCACAAGCATGACCGGTGCGCAAGTCATTTCCATGGAGCTGCAGATAGACTACGGAAGTCCGAGGTTTGTCATGGAGAACTTAGGGGGGACTTTCGGTCCCCCGTTCTCCTCATCGCTGGGCGTCCCAGCGATCCCAGATGTATCCCCTATCCTATGGTTAGGGGATGCATGTCTTTTGTAGGAACAACCCCTTCAGTGGCGTCGCGCTGTAGCAGCCATAGCGGCTGCTAGCGGAGCCTGCGGCCATGGGAGGGGCCGTGCCGGTGGGTGGCACGGGCCCCCTCATGCTGCAGGCCCCGTAGAAGTCGCTACGGCTGCTATAGCGGTAGTTACGCCACTGCGCATAGGTTTGTACAGCGTAAAACTACAGCTCCCAGCATGGCCGAAACAATGATAAGGATATGCTGGGAGATGCGGTTTCACAAAAAAAAATCATACCACCATCATCTCGCTGCAGATCATACAGTGACTACAATACTGATTAGAGGCAAAATAAACATTTACATTAAGTGACTCACCGGTGACGTCTTAGATTCTAGTTCTTTTCTTCTCCCTCCGGTTCAGACATCTATGATGGATTTCTCCCGGCCATGACCCATTTCTGCAGTTTTCCGTTTAGATGTCTTCAGCTTCTCACTTTTAAAACATTTCTGCACCTGTAAACAAAGTTAAAATTCTCAACACATCTAAATATAACTGTCACACACACACACACACACACACACACACACACACACACACACACACACACACACACACACACACACACACCGTGCCCCCTGTAGATAGTGACCTACATAGAAGCCCCTGTAGATAGTGCCCACATATGGACTCCAGAGCTGCAAGGCAATAGTGCTAACCACTGAGCCACCGTGCTGCCCTACATATAGCTTCCCCTATAGTTAGTGCTCCACGTATAGCCCACCTCTGTAGATATTGTCCCACATATAGCCCACCCCTGTAGACTGTGCTCTACATATAGCCACCCTGTTGCTAGTGCCCCACAGGTAACCCACCCCTGTATATAGTGTCCCACACATAGCCCACCCCTATAGAAAGTACCCTAAAAAATAGCTCCCCTATAGATAGTGCTCTACATATAGCCCACCCCTGTATAGTGTCTCACATATACTGCATCCCCACATACAGACCTCCCCTGTAGCTAGTGCCCCACATATAGACCCCCCCCTGTATATAGTGGCCCACATATAGACCCCCCTGTATATAGTGGCCCACACCCCCACATATAGACCCCCCTGTATATAGTGGCCCACACCCCCACATATAGACCCCCTGTAGCTACTGCCCCACATATAGACCCCCCTATATATAATAGCCCACATAAAGATGACCCCCCCTGTAGATAGACCCCCCCACTATAGATAATGCCATTCACATTTTTATGAGGAAAAAAATATATAAAGTTGACATACTCACATTCTCCGGTTCCCACGCTGTTCACTGGCGATGCAGACATGCTCTCTTCTGAGCATGTCTGCAGGAGCTGAATGAGCGTCCTTCAATGACGCTGATTGGCGGGGCAGAATGACTTGCCCCGCCAATCAGCACCTTCCAAGCATGGAAGCGGCGCGATAATGTCATCGCGCCGCTAGCCAATCAGTGTCATTGTAAGGCACTGGATGGTCAGGCACGGAACATGCCCGGCCATTCAGTGCTAATACATGTATTTGGCTGCCGCTAGCACCGGGGCCCCCTCCGGTGCTAGCGACACCTACAGGCATGAGAGTGCCTGTGTAAGGCTCGGTGGCGCGGGCCCCACAGTAGCGGTGCTACCCCTGTAGCAGCCATAACGGCTGCTAGCGGCGCCACCGGGCATTTGGGAGGGCGTGTTGGCTGGCAGCACGGGCCCCCTCAAGCCCCGGGCCCCGTAGCAGCCGCTACTGCTGCTACCGCGGTAGTTACGCTACTGGCTACAATAAGTATATGGGTGGGGTTGATCTCTCTGATCAAGTACTGAAGCCTTATAGTGCCCTGTGGAAAACAAAGGTATGGTACAAAAAGTTGGCCGTGCACATTATACAGATGGCAATGTTTAACGCTTACATGCTATCCCAATGTGCAGACCGGACAGGGACATTCCTTAACTTTCAAGAGGTGGTGATCAAGGCACTTCTATTTGGGAACCAGGCAGGGGAGGGCTCAAGCACATCAGCTGGTAGCGATACTCCACGTATTGTACCAGGGCAACATTTCCCCAATGAAGTGCCCCAAACTGCAAAGAAGGGAAGGACACAAAAAAGGTGCAGAGTGTGTTCCAAGAGGGGAATAAGAAAATACACTATTTACCACTGTGAAACCTGCTCTGAAAAACAAGGCCTATGTATCAAGGATTGCTTTAAAGCGTACAATACATCAATAAATTAGTAATTTCATGCTTCATTAACCCCTTTATTATATCAAAAGCAACATTGCGTCCACACACATATCCAGCTAAATCCTAGCTCTAAAAGACAAATGGCGCTTCTGTGCCCTGTCATGTCTACAAATAGCAGTTTATGACCACATGAGGGGTATTGTTTTTACTCAGGAGAAATTTACTTTACAAATGTTGTGGTGCTTTTTCTCCTTTAGTCCTTGTGGAAATGAGGAAATATTAGCTAAACCTAAATTTTATTTTAAAAAATTTTGATTTTCATTTTCACGGCCTGCTTCCAATAATTTCTGCAAAAAAAAACTGTGGGGTCAAAATGCTAACTATACCCCTAAATAATTTGCTCAAGGGGTGTAGTTTCCAAAATGGGGTTACTTTTGGGAGGTTTCCTCTGTTTTGGCCCCTGAGGTTCTTTGCACATGTGACGTGTCCTCCCCAAACCATTCCTGTTAAATTTTTGCTCCAAATGGCGCGCTTTCCCTTCTGAGCCCTGCAATGTGTCCAAACAGCCGTTTATAACCACATATGGGTATTGTTTTACTTGGGAGAAATTGCTTTACAAATGTTGTGGTGCTTTTTCTCCTTTAGGGTATGTTCACACCCACTAATTACGGACGTAATTCAGGCGTTTTTGCCCCGAATTACGTCCGAAAAATGCGCCTCTATAACGTTGACAAACATCTGCCCATTGAAAGCAATGGGCTGACGTTTGTCTGTTCACACGAGGGGTATATTTATGCGCCGCTGTCAAATGACGGCGCGTAAATAGACGCCCGCGTCAAAGAAGTGACCTGTCACTTCTTTGGGCGTAATTGGAGCCGTTATTCATTGATTCCAATGAAAAGTAGCGCCAATTACGTCCATAATGGACGCGGCGTTCAAGCGCCTGCACATGCCGTTACGGCTGAAATTACGGGGATGTTTCCTCCTGAAAACATCCCCGTAATTTCAGCCATTACGGACGCTGTCGTGTGAACATACCCTTAATCCTTGTGGAAATGAGAAAAAATTAGCTAAACTTACATTTTCTTTGAAAAAATTTAGATTTTAATTTTCATGGCCTACTTCCAATAATGTCTGCAATAAACCTATGGGGTAAAAATGCTCACTATACCCCTAGATAATTTCCTTGAGGGGTGTAGTTTCTTAAATGGGGTCACTTTTGAGGGATTTCCACTGTTTTGGCACCGCAAGAGCCCTTCAAAACTAACATGGTGCCTAAAGCATATTCTAATAAAAATGGATTAAATATGAATTTCTGCAAAAAAAAAAACTAATTTGTAAATTTCACCTCTACTTTTTTTAATTCTTGTGAAACATCTAAAGGGTTAAAAAAAAATCTAAATGATGTTTTGAATACTTTGAGGGGTGCTGTTTTTAAAATGGGGTGACTTATGTGGGTTTGTATTGTATAGGCCCCTCAATGCCACTTCACAACTGAACTGGTCCCTGTAAGCCATGTTCAGACGTGGCAGAATTTTTCCGCTGCAAATGTTGGTGCAGATTCGGGGCAATTACGCAACGAATCTGCACCAACATTTGCATATTTGACAGGTAATTCAGACGTTGCGGATATCACAGCGGACTTGCCACAGATTTCAGTTTTTGCATTGCAAACGCTGAAATCCGGAGTGAAATTCCGCTTCTTCTCCGCAACTTCATGAGCATGCTGCGGAGGGGAAATTCTGCACCACAGCCTAATTTCTGCACAGTTATTTTTCCGCAACGTTTGAACTAAGTTTCCTAAAAATGTATAGAAACAAATGTAAAAAACAGCTGCTGCAGAATTCCACTGCCGACTGTCCGCAGCGGAATTCAACAGCAATTCCGCCACGTCTGAATGTGCCCTAAAAATAGCCTTTTAACATTTTCTTGAAAATGTGAGAAATCGCTGCTAAAGTTCTAAGCCTTGTAACATCCCCGAAAAATAAAAGGATGGTCAAAAAAACTATGAAAATCTAAAGTAGACATGTGGAAAATTTACCTGAAATTTTCATTTCCTGGAGTCAGTAGGCAGCACTCTTAAGGGTTAAGCTAATTCATCTGACCGGATAGAAGAGACATATTACTCAGCAGTAATCAATTAAACAGTTAGGAGGTCCCAGGTAACCTTAAATAGAGCCCAAATCCCTTCAGAAAGTGTAACGTATGCTTTGCAGGCCTGGTCTAAGGGGACATGGCATCTTTCTGCCCACGATATGGATGTGAACCTGGTTGAGTGGACCCGAATATCTAAAGGGGACTCTAGGCCTTCCAAGGAGTAGCAGTCCCTGATGATTTCTTTGAGCCATCTAGCTAGTGAGGCTTTGCTGGACTTTTTCCCCTTATTTGGCCCCTGAAATTGGAGAAGCAGCCGTTCGGATTGTCTAAAGGGGGTCGTTATTTCTAGATAAGCAAGTAGGGACCTCCTTACGTCTAAGCAATGTGAGTCAATAGGGGTATCAGAGGCTGAGTCTACAGATAGGACCGGCAAAATTATCTCTTGATTTAAGTTGGAGCTGGATGGTACCTTTGGTAAGAACCCTGGCATTGTTCTAAGCATAATGCACTCGGGCAAAATCCTAAAAAAAGGCTCTTTACAGGACAGAGCTTGCAACTCGCCAACTCGTCTTGCGGAGGTAATAGCTATCAAGAATAGGGTTTTATATGAGAGAAGCTTAAGGTTTATACTATGAAGCAGCTCAAATGGGGCACGGCTGACGTGCTTCAAAACAATGGGAAATTCAGAAGAGGGCAGAGGATTGTGATAGTATGGCCTTAATTTTTTAACTGCTTTCAGAAATATGGTAATCAGTGGATGGTTTGAGAACCTCCCCACTGAATTAGTATTAATGGGCGTCAAATTCACTTTTAATGTATTGGGCTTGAGGCCTTTCTGGTATCCCTCTTGCAGAAACTGCAATACTGTGGACACTGTATTTGGTGACCTGTCCTTGTCCTGACAACGTTTTGAAAATATAAGCAATATTTGAGAATATATTTTTGTCATACTGGGTTTCCTGGATGATAATAGGGTATTAACTACTTCATCAGAGACTGTCGTTCAGTTTACATGCCGTCAACTGTAACCTGTCTAACGTGGGATGAAACCAATCCTCCTGTAGCATGAGATCTGCACGTAATGGGAGTTTCCAGACGTTGCCGTTCGAGAGTTTCAACACGAGCGGAGACCATGCCTTTCTGGGCCAATGAGGAATGATCGCTATGGCCTTCACTTTCTCATCCCTTATTTTCCTCAACACCCGAGGAATTAGAAGGATAGGTGGAAAGACATATATGAAGGTCTTTTCCCAACTCAATGATAGACTGTCTATGGCATATGGGTGATCTGACCAGTTGAGGGAGCAAAACGTCCTTAATTTGGAATTCTTTGTGGTCGCATTGACGTCTAAAGATGGTTTGCCCATCTTCCTGGCGATTTGGAGGAAGACTTCCGGATTCAAGCTCCACTCTCCTGGGTGAATCAGTTTCCTGCTCAGCCAATCCGCTTTCCAATTCAACACTCCTTGAATGTGGACTGCAGAGACTGATCTCAGATTGCGGTCTGCCCACCGCATAATCTGACTGCATTCCTTTCTGAGGGAATTGCTTGTTTACATAAAACACTGCGGGGAGGTTGTCCGACTGAATTTGTACATCGTGATGATGTAGTACAGCCTGAAAGTGTGACAGGGCTAGTTTGATCGCCCTGAGCCCTTCCATGTTGGATGAAAGGCAGGTGTCTTGTTTTGATCATTTCTTTTGCAGCCATGATGTTCCCACATATGCACCCCAGCCTAAGCCTGAGGCATCCGTAGTGAGGAGTATCCGATGAACTGGTTTCGGAGACCTGCCTCGATCGAGATGGTAGGGTACCAGCCACCACTGGAGGTCCCGTTTCACATCCGGAGGCACTGATATTAAGGTGTCGAGTGACATTATTCTCTTGCCCCAGCTTTTTAGTACGTTGGATTTTAGTACGTTGGACCGCCTCGATAGCCGATGTAAGAAGGCCTAACACTCTCATGGCCTGACGGATGGAGCAGTGACTCAATGAAGTTAGTTGCTGAACACCCTGACGGATAGAAAATATCCGGTCACTGGACAAAGTCAGTGCATTTTCTGTGTGTCTACCATGAAGCCTAAGTATTTTAACTTGGTGCATGGTGTTAGATGAGACTTCTGGAGGTTTATGATGAAACCGTGCGATCTGAGCATGTCTAGAGTGACCTTCAGGTGTTTTATGAGCATGTCTTCTGATGGGGCTCTCACCAGCTAATCGTCTAGGTACGGGCATACGAAGATCCCTTTCATGCATAGTACTGCCGACAGTACCACCGCTACCTTCGTAAAAACTCAGGATGCTGATGTTATCCCAAAGGGTAGGCAGGTGAACTGAAGATGTAGGACTTGATGATGAACAAGAACTGCTACCCGAAGAAACTTCCTGTGTTTCCTCAGGACAGGGATATGAAGGTATGCATCTTGCAGATCGATAGTGGCTAGAAAATCTCCTTCCTGGTTAATATTTATGACTGATTGTATAGATTCCATTTTGAACTTTTTCTTTATAAAGAACTGGTTCAGATATGTTAGATCTATCACTAACCGCCACTTGTCGTCTTTTTTTGGAACGGCAAAGATAGGGGAGTACACTCCCCAACCCCACTGATGATACTGGAGTTCCTCCAATGCTCCCTTCCTTATGAAGTCCTGAATAAGACTGAGAACAATAGGATTTCTTTCTCTGTTTATACAGAATCTGTTCTTTGGAACAGTGTTTAGTTCCAGCGAGTAGCCATTCTGGTTAGTGGATCTGACCCAGGCATCTGTTGACGTTTTTAGCCATAGGTGAACAAATTTTCCTAGCCTTCCACCTACTGGACATTCTTCTCTCTCGGCGTCATACTGTAACTTAGGATTTTTTTTTTTGAAAGGGTGATTTCTTCCTAACAGAGGGGTTTCCCTCTTGCGTGCGTTTGAATCTACGCTGCCTGTTATCCCCCGAAAATATTTTCGACCTTTTGGAAAGTTTTTGAAAGGTTCTAAATGGCGACCTCATTGGAGGGCGTGGGAAGGAAACCCCTCTTTCGTCATTAATTAATTTAAGGATGTCTTCCAGTTGAGCGCCGAAGAGAGAGGAGGGATGTAATGGTAGGGAACAGAAATTATTTTTAGATGACACATCCCCTGTCCATTGCTTGATCCAGAGGGTTCTACGCACCATATTACAGAGAGCCAGGGATCTGGAAGAAAACTTCAAGACATCCAGCGGCTAGTCACACAAAAATTTCTGCAGCTGCTTTCATGAGAGGGATATTTTGCAAGATCTTCTCTCTCGGTACGCCTTCCTCCAGATCTTTAGAGAGTTGACTAAGCTATGTACGCAGGGCTCTGGCAACCGGGATGGAAGCTGTTGCCACTTTACACGCTGCAGCCGACGATAAGTTGGCTTTCTTTAATATGGAATCAGCTCTGCGATCCATTGGATACTTTAAGAGCGAGGACTCCTCTGAAGGAAACACAGATTTCTTTGACAATCTGGCGACAGCATGATCAACTTTGGGCGGAACATCCCAGTTAGAACTGAACTTGGGATCTGTTCTGTAGGTGTGTTTAAACCTCGCCCCTTGATCGATGCATCTCTCCGGCTTATCCCAATCTTTCTGGACCCAGTCTGTAATATCAGGATGGGAGGGAAGGACTTTGTCTTTATTTACCGGAAAATAATAAAGTTGTTTCTTTTTAGGTTTATGAGACACATCTTTATCAGTCTCCACGGTCAGTTTGACTGCTTTCAGCAAACGTGGGACCTTGTCTTTATCTAACAGATAAATATTCTCTAATGTTCCCATCAGAGTCCTCTGAATCCAGATCCTCCTCCGATAGATCATATTTGGAAGGGGAATGCGGAGAGGGCGACCGCTTTCTACCTTTAGATTTTTTTCGGCTTAGCAGCCGACTTAATCTCCTGAAAGGTGTCTGTAAGCTGATCTTTAAACCGGGAAAGAAACTCCATGGCTTCAGTATGGAAGGATTGTTCAGGAGGTCTGCAAGATGAGCAGAAACTCTGGTCCCAATCCCCTGGCAACGGTTGCTGACAACCTTTACACATATTGTGCTTGGATTTCCTTTGACTTTTCCCTTGAGATGCAGGACTTGCCAGCTGGGGAAAAAGGCATGTAAATTACAATCTTATCTGTAAGCGGCCTCAGGGAAGCAAAACCCTTCTCACATTACACAATGAAAGATTTGGGTACCTTAATTTCCAGGGTCGAGCAGCTGCACCAGTGCTGTAGTGCCGGATTCGCTGTCCTTTCTTGAACCGCCAGGTTTCCTCAAAATTTCTGTTCTCGCGCATGCGCAGACCGCACCAAAGTCCGGGAGACTGCACAGCACATCCGCCAGAATCCAGCGTACACCTTACCTCGGCGGCGGCCATCTTGGGACACCCATCCAGAGGTGTATGGGATCCACGTTTAGGAGCCGAGGGACAGGTAAGACCTGTATGCCGCTCCAGACTGGAAGCGTGGCTTCTCATTACCTCCAGGTAAGATTTTTAGAAGCCAGGCCGAGGGACAGAGGAAACCCCCAGTATACAGCCCCCCATGTCCTCATGGGTCGCAGCTTAGGGACAGAGGTACTCCCTCTGTATAAAGCATGTATAGATGTCTTCAACTATCCATGTTCATAGAAGTGAAAAAATATGCTTTCTGAAGGGATTTTGGCTCTATTTAAGGTTACCTGGGACCTCCTAATTGTTTAATTGATTACTGCTGAGTAATATATCTCTTCTATCCGGTCAGATGAAGTATCTTAACCCTTAATTGTGTTGCCGTAGGACGATCAGGAAATGGGGGATGTTAATTAGCATTAATTTTGTGTGGTATATCTGGTCTTACAAGCAGATACATTTAAATTTAGAAAAATGCAAATTTTTGCAAGTTTTCGCTAAATTTTGGTGTTTTTCACATTTCAATTTAGAATGTATCATCCAAATTTTACCACTAACTTAAAGTCCAATGTGTCACAAGAAAACAATCTCGCTTGGATAGGCAAAAACATTCCGGAGTTATTACCACATAAAGTGAAACATGTCAGATTTGAAAAATGAGGCTCTGTCAGGAAGGTCAAAAATGGTCAACATCATGTTTTCAGTACGGGACAGTTGTCCTGCAGCGAGGCAGGGACTCCTAGCATCGTACATAACTATGATGCTAGGAGCCCGGCTCCCTGCACTATGTTTGGTCCGGTACTTGCGGCCGAAATACGTCCGTCAATTACGGACGTAATTAGTGTGTGTGCACATACCCTAAGATGCAGTGGGGCAGCAATCTATAACAGTGCAACGCCCCCCGCGACGCGATCGCGTGGTGTCAATGGTTGGCATAGCAGCCTTGGGGTCTGATGAAGGCCCCTTGGTTTGCCGCATTTGTACTCCGGCAGGGCTTCATAGAAGAGTGTGAGTATAACTATATACTGCAATACATTATTGCAGTGATCGCTGGTTCAAGTCCCCCAGGACTTAAAAAACGTAAAATAGTGTTTTTTTAAATATATATACATTAAAAAAATATTGAAAGTAAAAAAAAAGAATGTTTCCTTTTTTCCCCAAACACAATGTAAACAAATAAAAATTAACATGATTGGTATTCCCGCGCCTGTAAAATTCAATACTATTACAATATATCATTATTTAGCCCGCACGATGAACGTTGTAAAAAATGAAACCGCCAAAATTGCTATTTTTTGGTTAGTTCATCTCCCACAAAAAATGGAATAAAAAGTGATCATAAAGTCTCATGTACCCCAAAATGGTACCAATAGAAGTTACAGCTCACCCCGCAAAAAATAAATTCACTTAAATCATTAAATTGATGAAAAAAAAAAGTTATGGCTCTCAGAATATGGCGACAAAACACATTTTACTTTTATCAATACGTTTTTTCCTTGTAAAAGTAGTTAACCATAAAAAAAACTATATCAATTTGGTATCACCGTACTCCTATTGACCCACAGAATAAAGTTAACGGCTGTTTTTACCACACGGTGAACGCCGTAAAAATAAAACACCCTCAAACGATTGAGGAATCCCTGTTTTTTTCTTATTCCATCCCACAAAGATTTTTTTTTCCAGTTTCCCACTACATTATATTGTACAATAAATTGTGGCGTGAAAATCTGCAACTCGTCCCGCAAAAAACAAGCCCTCATACGGCTCGATTGAAACATAAAAAAAGGTTTTGTTTTGGAAGGAGGGGGGGGGGGGGGACTAAAGTGAAAATCCGAAAAATGGCTGCGGCGGGAAAGGGTTAAGAAATTAATCAGCACAGCAATTTTTTATGCATTTAGATAAACAAGAATTGATATTCAAGGATGGACGTTCACTTTAAAGAGATCTCCGCAATTCTTATAATTGAGACTCGTTATATCTGGGGTTATTACCTTGCTAATTTTCTAATAAGAGTCTTTTTCTGACTTGAGGTTTATCCTTGATGTAATGGAAATCAGTCCACCTGCACTGACTTCATGCTTATGGTGGGCTTGCGCCTGAAGGTCAAGCAAAACATGCAGAGCTGCAGTGTAAAGTATGGAAATTCACAGAGCCACAGTCTGAGGCCTCATGCACACGAACGTAAAAACGCCCGTAATTATGGGCCGTAATTATGGCCCGTGATTACGGGCCCATAGAGTTCTATTGGCCACGGGTACCTCCCCGTATGCTTACGGGAAGGTGCCCGTGCCGTTGAAAAATATAGAACATGTCCTATTTTAGGCCGTAATTACGGCACGGGCAGGCCCATAGAAGTCTATGGGGCTCCCTTAATTACGGGTGACTACGTGTGTGCACCCGTAATTACGGGAGCGTTGCTAGGCGACGTCAGGGGATAGTCACTGTCCAGAGTGCTGAAAGAGTTAAACGATCGGCAGTAACTGTTTCAGCACCCTGCACAGTGACTTCCGATCACAATATAGATCAACCTGTAAAATAAAATAGACGTTCATACTTACCCAGAACTCCCTGCTTCTTCCTCCAGTCCGGCCTCCTGGGATGACTTTTCAGCCCATGTGACCGCTGCAGCCAATCACAGGCTGCAGCGGTCACATGGACTGCCGCGTCATCCAGGGAGGTCGAGCTGGATGTCGAAAGAGGGACGCGTCACCAAGACAGCGGCCGGGTAAATATGAATTTCTTTTACTTTTACCTCGGAAAGGGCTGTCCCTTCTCTCTATCCTGCACTGATAGAGAGAAGGGGCTGCCGATTAGTGCAGTGCAATTTTGCAGAGAAAACGTGCTTGTAAATACGGGTGGAATACTGGTGACGCCGGACCTGTATTTACGGGCACGGGTCCGTAAATACTGGTACAATACGGATCGAATACGTGTGACCAAGGACCAGTATTTACGCCAGTATTTATGGGAGGAAAAAAATACGTTCGTGTGCATGAGGCCTGAGCCTCTGGTTACGGTGTATTTATCATAGCTCTACTCTAATGGAGCAGAGCTAAAAAGCAGCCAAGCATCTCATACCAATGCCAAATGTGAACCAGCTTTGAGGTGTCTGTGGGTCACTATGACCTGTCTGGGAATTAAAGGTGTTATTTTTCTAGTTTGGTCGTGTCTTAACTCATAATCCATTGATCCATAGTAATAAAAAAGTTGGTGCGCTCTACTAGTCTAATGAAGTGTATAAGGGAAGAACAGCCTTCAATCTTCTTCTTTTCAGCCAGATAAACGCAAGCCCAGGTGTTCGGGCGCTGTACTTTCCAATGAAAGACGTTCCCTCCATGATAATCCACAAACTGATGATTAAATTCAGGAGAATATTCTCATAATGAAATATCAGTATGACCATTATCCAAAATGGAAAAATCGGATGCCATCAGTTTTTTTTTTACCCTATTTGTTATCATGAAAGGAGAACATTAAGTGTTCTACATCACCAATATAAAACCGTGCGTAAATATAATATCATACAAAATGAAAGTTGCTATATAAATAAAAATATTCCTATATAAATATTGATATATAAATAATAATATTCCCAAGATATTTACTTTACAACTACCACCTTAATATTATTCACAGCTAATGTTAGGGTATGTTCACACAGAGTTTTTTGCAGGCTCAAAACTCTGCCTTAAAATTCCATCTTGAATTTTGAGGCAGATTTCGATCTGCCTGTACGCCGTTTGCCACATATTTCATTGAACCACGCGGGCAAAAACGCTGCATAAAAACGCTTTCTCTACCTCCCATTGACGTCAATGGGAGGTCAGAGATGTAAACGGCCAAAGATAGGGCATGTCGCTTTTTTCCCGTGAGCGATAAAACCGATAAAAACCACCTCTGCCTCCGATTGAAATCAATGGGAGGCGTTTTCGGAAGTTTTTTGGCGCATTTTCCGATGCAGTTTCTGCGTCAAAAAACGTGTCAAGAAACTCAGTGTGAACAGGGCCTTAAAGTACTCCCAAAAATATTTATTAACTCAGATTTGTCATTAACCAAATAGAAAAGGCTTCAATTCAAACTCAATGTTAAAATCCCAACCTTTCATTATCCTCATTTTATAAACTGATCTAATTTCTTTCTTATCAATTTAGTTTTTTATAACAACCCTCTCCCCAAGTACTTCATCAACTCAATACCCCAGAAGATGAATCCCCTTGGTGAACAACCACAATACCCTTTAAAATGTGCCGAAATACGTTTCCAAACCTTATATAAAAGTTCCCCAATTCATGCTTTGAGCTTCCATAATGTCCTACTGACATATTGGAGACCAGAAGGGCGCTCCAAAGCATAAATGACCCCTTTGTGTTCACAAGTAATATAACCTTTTACATTAAAATTCCTTGAATATACATCTGACCAAAACATCTCAGCTTTTATCAGAAAACCACTTCCAATATTTCGACATTCGTTACAGATACCGCATTTTCTGAACAGTGATTTGTACACTATTTTATTAATACTATTCCCACCAGAATGTAGATATGTACAATGTCTCGTATACATAAATATAGGATGAGATGTTATAATCTTTCTCATACCTCAATCTCTCTCTAGTGTCTCAATATTTTTAAATAATATTCTTCATTTTATTTGCGTTTTTCCCAGAACCCGTTACTATTGAAAGGCTCCTATCTTTAGGTTGTTCATCTGCTTACCTATACCTCTTTTAGTCATACTCCTCATAGCATTATATAGTACTTCCTGGGAGCACAGACTCTATTAAATGTATAGTATTATTTGTGGCAAGAATAGCGCTCCATGTATGTCAACTGAAGCCACGACATAAATGTGAACAGAGCCTTAGACAACATTTCAGATTGACTTAAATTGTTACATTGAAAATCACTCGTGATCATATCCGACTGACCCGGGTACAGGACTTGTTAAGTGTATCAGCGCTCTATCTTCTTCTGCTATTCGAACAGCATATTATGAGGACAAGTTTTTACACATCTGGATGTAAAAAAAGAAAGTTTCCATTCACTGACATTAATCCGGAACACCCCATTCAATTTAGTTAACCATATAACATGCATATTGTACTAGATGTAGCGATCATTTGTACTAATGGGTTTGTGTAAAAAGTTTTTACATTAAATATATCCATTTTGTTTTTTAATTCAGATCCCAAGCCAGACCTAAAAGATGTCTTTCAATTCATCCTTCCTGGATGGCATGGTTGGAGTAGGGGACATGATTCTCCTTGATTCTCTCGCTGAGGATTCCCTACTTCAGAACCTAAAGGAACGTTTCAAACATGATGAGATTTATGTAAGTACAAACTTCATTTTTTATGTTATTTAGGGGTCATTTTATTTTTGGAGATGTTTCTTAATAACTGATTTATTAAATATATATTTCGTTTTATATGTTACACAATATAGCAACATCTGAAAATCAGATACAAATGATTGTTTTTAGATAAAACTTTACGAGTTAAATCAATGAAAACGACATACTGTAGATTGTGTAAAGTTAATGAGCTTGAGAATTAAATAAAAAATGTGGTCCCAACACTTTAATTATATGTGTGCATTCTGGCCGGGTTCCCCTATGTTTTATCCATGTTTCCATAGTTTATTTGTTTTTGTTCCATATTGCGTTTTGAGTTGTACCTTTTCTTCCGTATTTGTTCCGTTTGTTTGTTAAAGGAATAAAAATTTTTTTGCAGTTTTTGTAATGTTGCAGAAATACCAATGATATAAAAAAGAACAAACGCACACACGTGAACTATTCAAAAATGGAACATGCGTTCTTAAATTGAACCCATTAAAGAGAACCTTTCACCTGCCCATACATGTGCAGCTGAGTGCAGCATGTAATAGTCAGGGCTGCACAAACACTGTCTCACTTTACATTTTTTTTCCTATCTTCCTCCGTTATTTAAATCGGTACCGTTAAATTTTTCGCACGATATGTAAATAAGCCCCTGAACTGTCAATGGGGCGTTTCTATCAGCGTGATGTCTTCACTCTGACACTGTCCAATCAGCTACAGAAAGTGTCAGATCGGCTTGCGCTGTGTTACCTCCTGCGGGAACACAGACAGAGCGCTCTCTGCAGAACCACCAGTCGCGGGAGGGAACACAGCGCGAGCCGCCAACACTGTCTGTAGCTGATTGGACAGAGTCAGAGTGAAGACATCACTCCCCCTTGCCATTTAGTTAGATGGAAACGACCCATTGACAGTTCAGGGGCTTATTTACATATCGAGCGCCAAATATAACGGCACCGATATGTAAATAACGGAGGAAGATAGGAAAAAATGTAAAGTGAGACAGTGTTTGTGAAGCCCTGACTATTACATGCTGCACTCAGCTGAACATGTATGGGCAGGAGAAAGGTTCTCTTTAACTTCTTTGGGCTAAAAACATTATCCATATGGATCCGTTGAAACGGAAAAGAACGGCATGCGCATAAAAATGCGCATGTATAAAAAGTTAATGAAACTTTAAATGTATTAGCAATTTTTTTTCAATTATAAAAAAATTAGAATTTATAGAATTGATGACAATAGAGGCAGAACAGTTGGGAAAGTAGGCAGCAAAGCGCCCCACATTTGTCATATACACCAAAAAAATCTTCTGACATTTTGGCTGGATTCCCATATGGCGTATTTTTACGCCACGGATTTGGCTGCAGTAAATCCGTGGCAAAATATGCATTTTTTTCTGCATTTGTATGCAGATTTGAGTTTTTGCATTGCAGCTTTGCTGCAATCAAAACCGTGGCATATAAGTATGCCATGTGGGAATTTAGCCTTATGATGAATGTATAGCCCTGGAGTATGCAGCAGTATGCCATACAGTTCCACACATCACCCATTGACTCTAATTGACTCTTTTGACATACATTTGGCGCATTATAGGCCACATATGCATTCAGTGTACACACCAGAAGCAATCCTGTCATATATGGCGACATACACCGCAAACATATGTGTGAACATCCCCTTATCTATTGTTTTTATTACACAATGAGAGTGCACATCTGTAATGTCCCATATTGTAAATGCTATGACCATGACCTCTTTTTTTCCCCTTTTAACCCCTTTCTCTCATCTGTTCTTCTGCCTTCTTCTTTTTTTGTTTAAACAAATATGGATAATAAAGAAGAGAAGAATTGACTAGAAATCAGGGAACATAGCCTAAGAGCGTAGATGCCTAGTTTGCCCACTGTTTACAACATGGACACGGGCCTACTCATATTTAGATGCGGGTGCACATGGATCCTAAACTGAACCCAAAATAACAGCCAGCAAAAATACTGTCTACTATTATTTGTATTATACTTAACTGGGCAGAGCAGAAATTGAAATACTGTAGATCAATAAACTGTACTTAAGTACTGAATTATTTATGTACTGTATTCAAATGAAAAAAGAAAAGACCAGTAAAGCGAGTACAATACTTGAGTGGCAGAAAAAAAGTGGCTTTACTGGATTTGACTGTAGAACGTGATTCAGTAAAGACCAGGGATAAGCCCTTACCAATTGTAACCTTGTACCAGGTTCTGCATACTAAGATAAGATTGTGAGATTGAATAAGATAACAGAATACCATGAGCCGTCAGCAAGGATAGGATATGTGAAAGACAACACGTATTGTGATAATCAGGCCATTCCATTACCTTATGATAATAATTATACCAAATATATTCTCAATGATTGGACATTTTAAAAAAATAACATGATTTATTGTAGGTAAAATGTTATGAACATTAGATGCTTGTCTGGCTTTAAGCCTATTTTTATTTATTGTTAATGCACATAGGATAAGTACTAGCTAAGCCAACTTCACTTTTACCCAATATAAGAACACATACAACCGGAGTTTGCCACAGATGTTGATGTTGAAGGGAACCTTTTTGTTAAAACTCTCATTTCCAAAGTGCTCTACACATCAGGAACCCAACCAGTAATGGCACCTCACCTCTCGGAAAGCGTGGGCTGTGTGCCCCTAGCTGTCACTCACCCGCAGCTGAGCATGCCTGCCTTGACTGCCTACAGCAGGCTAGTTGAATCCTCAAAGACCTACAAATAAAGCCCCTCATGGGCTCTCCCGACCCCATAACCCCTAGCCAATACGTCCCCTCTAATTACCTGCCTTTTTACCCTTAAAGGCATTTTCTCTTCACAGAAAATGATCCAACACTTTCTGATTGGTGGGGGTATGAATCCCCCAGACCCTTACTGATCAGAATGTGGGCCAAAGTGGTGCCTGTCGGATTTGCACCCTTTTCTTAACAGAGAAAGATAGTGCCCAAGACTAAGGCTAAACTCTTGATGCTGTCTGCGGGCCTCCCATAGTAATTAAATGAAATGAATGCATAATGCTTATTCAGCACTATTCCCATAATCAGGAGGAAGGAGATATGGAGAGGCCTCACGGGCTGAGCCCGCTCGCACCCTTACAATTTACAACCTGGGGATCGTCATTTTAACGGCTTAGATACCGCGGTCAATAGCAACCACGGCATCTAAGCCGTTAGACAGAGGGAATCGCTCTGTCACCTCATTATTCTCTCGGCGACGTGATCGTGGGATGCTGCTGGGTTGTCATGACAGCCTGGGGACATCTTGCAGTGTATTGCAGTGTATTGTGCAAGCGATCTAGCGATTGCATGTTTGAGTTCCATATTGGGACTAAAAAAAGATAAATATTTGTTAAATAAAGTTTTTCGGAACATTGGGAAAAAAAATCATTTTCCCATCTTTCCCTAAATGTGATGTAAACAATAAAAAATAAACATAATTGGTATTTCACATCCGTTAAAGACCAAACTATTACAATATATCATTATTTATCCTGCATGGTGAACATCGTAAAAAAAAAAAAAAGAAATAAAGAAAAATACAGTATTGCTGTGTTTTAGTCACCTTACCTTCCCAAAAAAATAGAATCAAACGTGATAATAAAGAGTCACATGGGCCCAAAAATGGTATTACTAAAAACTAATGCTCGCCCCACAAAAGTCAAGCCCTCACAAAGCTCCATTGATAGAAAAAGAAAAAGTTATGGGTCTCAAAATTTTGCAACACAAAGCAAAACCCAAAAAACATTGGAGGAATTGCTGTTTGTTCTCCATTCCACCCCACAAAATGATTTTTAAATGTTTCCCAGTACATTATATGGTACATTAAATAGTGGAATTAAAAACTACAACTCGTCCTGCAAAAAAAAAAAAAGACAGCCCTCATATGGCAATGTTAAAGAAAAAATAAAGCTATAGCTTTTAGAAGATGGGGAGGAAAAAGCTAAAATGATAACAAGAAAAATGGCTTAAATTGTAAGTTAGATAAGCACTCCCTCTATTTTTTTTTGGGGGGGGGGGGGGGATATATAGTGCAGCATAGGCTATTATTAAAGAATAACGTAGAGGCTCTTGTGTATGTCTTTTGTATGCCTTGTGTATACCTGTTTTAGTTAATGGGCCATTTATGGGTTGTCTGCAATTTGGGTTTTTACTTCCCATCTTGTATAGTTCCCCTAATACAGCCTACATTTCCCATGATGTCTCTGTGTTTGCAGAGGGGGCAAAGTCTCATCACATTGCACTTGCTCTTCTCTTAGTCCTATCAAAGTGTAGCAAGGTCTGTCCTCCCACTGTAGAGTCTCAGTGTATTCCTATGTGATGCAGCTTTAGCCTGTCTCACCTGCCTCCTGCCAGTGATAGATTTCTCCATTACAGCCTTTACAAGCAGGAGACAGTGAGGAGCAGCATCTACTAGAAATACAATGGATTCTGCACACAACACACCCAATTGGTATAGACAGTCAGTGTGAAAAAGGGGAGTTCTATAACTCTGCAGCTAAACATTGTATGGACTCACCTCATTATATCACTGCACTCCTACTCCCTTAGATAGGGCAGAAATGATCTCTTCAGTAGCACTATAAGCATGGGGGACATACAGAGAAACAAGGAAGGTGGAGGTTTGTGGGGGGTGGGAGGTGTCTCAGAGATGCCGGGAGGGATTTGACAGGTCATAATGTAATCTTGTAATTCACAGGAAGTCATACACACAGGATAAAATGGCCTCCTATCTACACATAAGATCATGGTCTATTCTGCTGGTCATACTGAGATAACTTGACAGCTGCCCATAATGAAAGGGTTCAAAATGTATAGATGCAACTGAGTTAGGAAGACACAAATGACACTTTCAGAATATTGCTGGTGAGTTAGCATCATATGTGCAAAAAAATATAAATAAAATATTGCTGGAGTGCTACTTTAATAAACTTTTTGGGGTTTTTTTCAACAGGGGTTGGTGGGAATGTGTAATGTTCATCACTTTATTAGAGTGACCTTGATGGGCCACATAAGCAGATCACACTGAGTATGACATCTGTAAACTAAGAACACTAAGCTTCAGAGGCTTCAGTGGAAGAGTGGAATGATATTGTTAGGTCTCACCTTGCAGATAGATCATGCCTTGTCTGAACAATTAAGGCTGGGCATGGTGGTATATTGGTGTGCGGAATATTTTCTTGGCAGACATTAGACTTTTAAATACCCAATGAACATAAAATAAATACCACAGGCTATCTGAACATTGTTGCTAGTCATGTGCATCCCTTTATAGTCACAGCCTAGCCATTTACCTAATGGCTACTTCCAGCAAAATTACATTTCACATAAAAAGCACACGTAATCTCATGCTGGATCCATGAACATGACAATGAATTCCGTGCACTCCAATGACCGACAGTCAGCAGATCTTAAAGGGATATGGTTTGAGGAGTGGTGGAATGTGATCGCAGCATCAAAGTGCAGCAGCTCCTTTGGAATATTTCCAGCAACATGATAAATACAAGCCAGTTAGTACTCAGGTCGTTCTGAGGGAAAAGGGGGTCCTACTCAAGGTTGCCAACCTGATTTTTTTTTTTCAGGACAACTGATCCTAAAATCAGGGACATCAAACATTTTTCACTGAGAATTTGGAAAACCACAATGAATCATAAAGATTATAAGTAATATATGTTTATAGTTTAGAATAGTGATATGAACACATTAGCAGCATGTACTGTGACCTCTAAACCAATGATTAGCACTGGTTAGCACTGTTGCCTTGCAGCGCTGAGGTCCTGGGTTCAAATCCAACCAAGGACAACATCTGCATGGAGTTTGTATGTTCTCCCTGTGTTTGTGTGGGTTTCATCCGGGTACTCTGATTTCCTCCCACACCCCAAAAACATACCAATAGGGAATTTAGATTGTGAGCCCCAATGGGGACAGTAAAAGAGGACCTCTGTGCAGCGCTGCATAATATGTTGGTGCTATATAAGTAACTGAAATAAATAATTGATAATTACAATCCCAATAAATGGCACAAACTCATTCAACTTCAAAAAAATCACGGATGCATCAATTTTTTTTACGGATGGTCCAGGAATTTACAGACAGTTGGCAACCCTAGTTCTACACTGTACTAGAAAGATTTACCTAATAAAGTGGTCATGATGACTGTGTAATTATCCCATCCATGTATCTAACAGTATGGCGCACATATCAGCTAACGCTTCCACATCTATTATCTTCCTTGCACTCCCCCGTTCTATGCAATCTCAGGCTAAAGTTGAATGCAGTCAATATTAAAGTTAGAAGCCTCCAGGTGTTCTGCAAAGTTTACTTTATTTACTTAAAGACAATTGCACTTCTTAAATATAATTTTTCATCCAATAGACCAGTAGACGTTTGCTAATGCTCATATTTCACATGTCATCTTCTCTATGCCAGACTTATATAGGAAATGTAGTCATATCAGTGAACCCCTACAAGCAACTATCCATCTACACACCTGAGAAAGTAGAAGAGTACCGAAACAGCAAATTGTACCAGCTGAAGCCACACATGTAAGTATAATAAAAGGAGTCCTTACAGGTGAGGGCATTTGTATCTATTTGGGAAAAAAATGATTATAGACACAGAAAAGCCATAGAAACAAAGTCAATAAAATGCAGGCGTGTATGGAAGCATAGATCTCAAAGTGCAAGATAACAGATATGCAAAGTAAACCAATAGACTGCATGATATCCATGGATGATGCATGATCTATATATGTATTTCTTATCTTCATTTAGCCGCCTTATCAGGAAAAAAAAATGAATGCAGCTGTATTGATCATTGTACATATAAAATATACATATATACAAGTACAACCCTGCTGATTAAAATGTATTATTTATACAAAAATATGATTAATAATGCAGTTAGATATAAAAAAAAAATATGGTTTCAATCCCTTTAAGCCTCCTTGCCCCTTCTGTGCCTTCAGTTCAAGGACAATTCTGCCATGATCTGGGTGGAAATGCTCTTTAAATTCATTTATTGCTGTATCAAGTAGTGACTACTCTTTCGCTAATAAAATCTAAGGTGGGAATTTATTAAGATAATAATATAAAGCCGCTGGACTAATAAATTATATGACTCTGCGGCTGTCTGTGTGCCGGAAATGGAAATCGGCATAGATTTTCGCTATAATTTACAGCGTGTCACAGGTGGCCCCGACCCTTTGTGTTAAAAACATGAAGAGGGGAAGGCGTAAAACCACATAAAGTCGCAAATTCTTGCAGAAATATGGCGTGTGCCATAATGTGTGACTTTTTTACGCCATAATACTGCCGTATAGTCATTGATAAATTCTCCCCTAATACTTTAAAATGACTGTGTATTTTCTGTCCTCATTATAAGGAGTTGTACTAGAGCCCACTCTACTTTCACTAGAGCGGACTTAACTCTGGAAAAGACTCTGCTCTTAAACCTTTCTAAATTACATACACAGACTGCCTGACAGACATCCAGCAACAGATAGAGTATGAGAGAGAATGGATAGATAGATAGATAGATAGATAGATAGATAGATAGATAGATAGATAGATAGATAGATAGATAGATAGATAGATAGATAGATAGATAGATAGATAGATAGATATGAGATAGATAGATAGATAGATAGATAGATAGATAGATAGATAGATAGATAGATAGATAGATAGATAGATAGATAGATAGATAGATAGATATGAGATAGATAGATAGATAGATAGATAGATAGATAGATAGATAGATAGATAGATAGATAGATAGATAGATAGATAGATAGATAGATATGAGATAGATAGATAGATATGAGATAGATAGATAGATAGATAGATAGATAGATAGATAGATAGATAGATAGATAGATAGATAGATAGATAGATAGATAGATAGATAGATAGATAGATATGAGATAGATAGATAGATAGATAGATAGATAGATAGATAGATAGATAGATAGATAGATAGATAGATAGATAGATAGATAGATAGGTAGATATGAGATAGATAGATATGAGATAGATAGATAGATAGATAGATAGATAGATAGATAGATAGATAGATAGATAGATAGATAGATAGATAGATAGATAGATAGATAGATAGATAGATAGGTAGATATGAGATAGATAGATATGAGATAGATAGATAGATTAGATAGATAGATAGATAGATAGATAGATAGATAGATAGATAGATAGATAGATAGATAGATAGATAGATAGATAGATAGATAGATAGATAGGTAGATATGAGATAGATAGATATGAGATAGATAGATAGATAGATAGATAGATAGATAGACACATTTTGCTAGCATACTATGGGGCAGATTTACTTAGACTGGCGTTTCATACGTCAGTCTTAATTCATACTTAGCTGAAGTAAAATCCGCTAAATTTATTAGGAGGCGCACTTGGCGCTCCTTTGGCTGTTCTGTCGACAGACATTAAAATCATTGGCGCCTATGAGTAGGCGGAGATTTGCACGATAATTGACATCACTTTCTGCCATAAAAAAAAATAGTAAATCTGTGTTTTGTTGGCCCCGCCCACTCCAGCTAACTCCACCCACTCTTCTCAAAACTTTTGAAAAGGGGCAAGAGAAATAAAAAGTCACAAATTTGAGTGCAAATGTTGACTTTTCACTCCTCAAATGCGGCGTAAAATGATTAATAAATTGCCCCCTTTGTATCTACATGACTTGACTTCAGAGACGTAGTTATCATAGTAGTCTGTGTAATATAATGACACCAATGGTTTAGTAAATATAATTGTCTTTTTCTCATGGGATCACTAACTTGTGCTATTTATATCCACTTGGCTGTCACATAGCAATGACAAAGGAAAACTGATTCACGAAAGAGGAGGGCGAGACAACATTAATGCTTATCTCTTTAATAACTTACCACAATGAAATGTATAATAGATTTGACATGTTTCCTACGGCATAGGAAGGAAATGGCACTCGTATGTGTACTCTATGGGGGTAGGGACTCTCAGGTGACCTGCGCTCAAGTTAAAAGAAATCGCCAACTTGTTAACATTTACATGACATGTTCAGCAACACCTCATGATGCTGACTGGACAGTGTTGATTCAGACTGGAAATGAAAGAGTTAAATAATTGAGCTATACATTATACCATTTAACTCCTTCACGTTCCGCGCTGTATCATTACATTATGGTTTCTGCAACCTGCATGTAACTGATGCTACCATGTGTGGGCCAAGCAGTTGTGCCAGCTCTGTCACTAGCAGGAGGGGAGCTGTGATTGACCTCTGATCTTGACCAATTAACCCATTAACCCATATCAACAAAGGCAGCGGGCTTCCTTTATTCATTCACTGTGAACCTCGCTGATGTCATCACCCCGTAAAACAGACAGTGCAAGGACTAAGAAAGGCCCCCAGGGCTTTGCATACATATGCCCGTACAATATAGTTTAAAAGTTTTCAACCAAGAGTAAAATTCCCTTAAAGAGTAAAAAAAAATTGTGACTAAAATTTATGTTAATGATCAGAAGAAATAAAGTTGTAAAAACATACAATAAACATGATAAAAAAAACTATCTATATAGAATTAACGTCACATAAGAGTATACAACTTGAAAGCATTTTTGTATTCCCAGAACCATAAAGTGAACACATTATTTTATGGTGATAAGTGAAAAAAAAATTATTTTTATTACGCATTTTACCCATAATAAAAAAATTATATCAATTAAACCATAACTTATGGGTACTCCAAAAAACAAGAGCTCATAAAATTATATCAAAGTTAAATGCAGGAAGATAAAGACAAGAAAATAAAGTTCTGGTTCTTAAAGGGGTTGTCCGAGATACCAACATTTTTTCAAAAACTGTGTCATACATTACCCCTTATACAGACAACCTAAATAAAGCATTATTTTAAAAAAAATTCTACTTGCCACATTTCTTCTTTGAGTTTAGCACAGTTTGTTTACATGCAGTTCAGCTCTGGTTTGTTGATCTTTCCTTGTTATGAAACTTATTTTCCGTGCACGCTCATTGCAGGCTGCAATGAGCGTGCACGTACCTTCCAAGAGTTCACGTGAGCTGTCCCTGCTCCTCCCCGCTGACATCCTTCACTGCACTTGTCTCCTTGCTGACATTCTTGAAGGATGGTGACCGTTATCCCCCCATTTATGTTTTTCACATTTATGTTTTCTTTCTCTTTTCAGGTCTATAAACCTCTTCGTGTCTCCCCTAATCCTCGCCCACCCTTTTCTATCTCATGTCTCTCTCCACTAAGGCTATGTTCACACTGAGTTTTTTTGCAGGAAGAATATCTGCCTCAAAATTCAGTCTTGAAGTTTGCGGCAGATTTACCTCTCCCTGCACGTTGATTTTTGCGTCGTTTTTTACCCGTTTTTTATGCGCTGTTTGCGTATTTGTTTGCCGCTTTGTTCGGGGCGTTTTTCGCTTCGTTTATCTTGGCGTTTTTTGCTTGTTTGTTTGCGTCTTTTTTTGCGATGTTTTTTGCTGTGTTTTCCATTGCGTTTATCGTAGCCTTTTTCACGTCGTTTATCATTTCTTTTTTTGCGTCGTTGTTTGCGCCTATTTTTGCTGCGTTTTTCGTTGCGTCTTTCGTGGCGTTTTCCCAGTTGATTTTCGCTGCGTTCTTTGCCTCTGTTTGCGGCGTTTCTCGCGTCTTTTTCCGCTATGTTTTTCGCAGCTTTTTCCGTGGCGTTTATCGTAGCCTTTTTTGCGTCTTTTTTTGCGGTTTTTTTTCTGCGTTTTTCATTGCGTCTTTCGTGTCGTTTTCCCTGTCGTTTTTCGTGGCGTTCTTTGCCTCTTTGTTCGCGGCTTTATTTGTGATGTTTTTCGCGGCATTTATCGTAGCCTTTTCGGCGTTTTTTTTTTGCGTCTGTTTTTTGCGGCATTGTTTGTGCCTTTTTTTGCTGCGTTTTTTGCGTTTTCCGTGGCGTTTTTCGCCCGCGGCAATTGAGCGCCGCAGGCATAAAACAACGCGAAATACGCTTTCTCTGCCTCCCATTGAAGTCAATGGGATGTCAGAGGCGTAAACGCCCAAAGATGGAGCATGTCGCTTCTTTTTCCCGCAAGGCAGTTTTAATGCTCGATTTTAATGCTTGTTACAACAAATTGCAGCATAAATCACGCACCAAACACGCTTGTTTGGTGCATGGTTTTCACGTATGCATCTACTTGAGTGTAGGTGCATGATAACGCACCAATAGAGGACATGCAGTATGTTTCACGCAGCGGACTCTCGCTGCGTGAAAACTGCCCCATTGAAATAAATGGGTCGCGTGTGCTGTGCGTGGTTTCGACGTGGTGTGAATGGGGCCTTATGCGCGATTTACACTAGCGTGAATCAAGTCTGTGTGCTGTGCTTTGAAAAAACGCACAACACACGCAACCCATTTATTTCAATGGGGCCGTTGACACATGTGTGACTTTTCACGCAGCGAGAGTCCGCTGCGTGAAACATACTGCATGTCCTCTATTGGTGCGTTATCATGCACCTACACTCACATTGAAGTCAATGCATGCGTGAAAACCACAAACAGCACACACGTGTTTGGTGCGTGATTTACACAGCAATTTGTTGTAAAAAAGAAGGTAAAAATGGGCTGGCTTTGTGAGTGCATGAATAACACATGACAATCGAAAAGCACACTGATGCATAAGGGCGGATTTAAACGAGCGTGTGCGTTTTGCGCACACAAATACGGTGGCGTTTTGCGTGCGCAAAATGCACTTGACAGCTCCGTGTCATGTTCATACGGATGCGCGGCTGCGGTTTTCAAGCAGCCGCCATCATTATGACACTCTGGATGTTTGTAGCACGTGGTGCTTTTCTGTTTACATTCATTCTTTTACTGCTGTTGCGCGAATCACGCTCGTCCCACGGAAGTGCTTCCATGGGATGCGCCTGATTTTCACGCACCTATTGACTTCAATGGGTGCGTGATGCTCGAAAAACGCAGAAATATAGAACATGTCGCGAGTTTACGCAGCGGACTCGCGCTGCGTAAAACCCACGGACTGTCTGCACTGCCCCATAGACTTGCATAGGTCTGTGCGACCCGCATGAATACCACGTGGGTTGCACGGACGTATAGCACGTTCGTGTTAATCCGCCCTAACGCAAACACACGGACGGGATTGACGCAAGTTTTTCACGCGCGGAAAATACACACGCTAGTGTGCATGAAGCCTTACTAATGGACGCTGTCAGACAGTGGCCATTAATAATGAACTAATAATAAATTTTTAAATAAATGAGAAGGACATAGAAAAAATATTGTAATAAAATAACACACACAACACTGGTTAACGATTTTATTAAAAATAAAAAAAGTGTCATTGAAGTAGTCCTTGAACTTGATGTAGTACCAAGGACCCAACCTGTAGAGGGATGCTTAGATACACTGCTCATGTGTGATACTGTTAGACCATGTATCTAAGCCTACCACAAGGTAGCCTTAGTAACATTACCCAAGCAGACAGTGTCACACATGGGCCATGTATCTAAGAATACCACATGTTAGGCTTAGATACAGGGCCCCAAAACACTAATCTTAGGGTATGTTCACACGGCAGCGTCCGTAACGGCCGAAATTACGGGGCTGTTTTCAGGGGAAAACAGCCCTGTCGTTTCAGCCGTAACGGCATGTGCAGGCGCTTGAACGCCGCGTCCATTACGGACGTAACTGTAGCTGGTTTTCCATGTAGTCCATGGAAAACGGCTCCATTTACGTCTGAAGAAGTGACATGACACTTCTTTGGCGCGGGCGTCTATTTACGCGCCGTCTTTTGACAGCGACGCGTAAATATACGCCTCGTGTGAACAGACAAACGTCAGCCCATTGCTTTCAATGGGCAGATGTTTGCCAACGATTTCAAGCCGTAATTTCGGACGTAATTCGGGGGTTAATACGCCCGAATTACGTCCGTAAATAGGCCGTGTGAACATACCCTTATACAGGAATAAAAAGAATGTCATCTGGGGTCCTGTATCTAAGCCTACATTGTGTTAGGCTTAGATACAAGCTCCATGTGTGACACGGTTTGTTAGACCCTGTATCTAAGCCTAACAATGTAGGCTTAGATACAGGACCCCAGAAGATCTTAACCAGTTCAGGACGGGGCACCGTTTAGCCATTTTTAGCACGTGTTAGTTAAACGGCTATAACTTTTTTATTTGTTGCGCTAACGACGTTATTATTGCTGCGTTTTTTCCGTAGACAATGCAGGTTTATTTTTGTATCATTTTTATACACACCATTTTTGCCATTTTAGAATTTTCATTCATAAAGTTTGAAAATAATAGTAAAAAAATAAGCTTTTTTACGTTTCAGCTATTTTTTTTGGTAATAACATAGTTTTACCCTAAAATAGACCTTTTATTTGTAATCGTCATTGTCTACCGTAAATTTCTATATATTACATGTCTATATTAGGGTAATTGGGTCAGCGCTAGCGTTACAACAATGATTGACAGGGGGAACGGTATTTTTTTGGGGTGGGTATTTTATGTGTATTTATTATTTAATTTTTTTTTGTACTTTACTATTTTTTTATTATTATTGTCTGTCCCTCAAAGGTCAAAAAATACCTTTGGGGAACATTATATATTTTTTTTCTTTTTTTTTTACACCATCTTTTCCACTGTAACTGGAGCTGCACAGCAGCCCCAGTTACAGGGGAAATCAGCCCTCTCATAGTGACGATTGTCACTAATAGGGCTGTGCTGGGTCTGATTAGACCCAGCAGCAGCCTGCCACTAACGGCACCCGGCGATCATGTGACCCGTCACATGATCACCGGGAGGACTAGAGACAGCGCCGCTGCTGCTGTCTCTATTCCTATACACAGCGTTCATTGAACGCTGTGTAAAAAGACATCGGAGAAGACAGAAGCAGCGAAAGCTGCTTCTATCTTCTCCTCCGGGTCCCCGGCAGTCACTGACAGCCGGAGACCCGACATTCCCGCAGGTGCCGTCCCTCTTCACTTTTTTCACTGTGAACACGCATAGGCGCGCTCACAGTGAAAAAAAGCTGCATAGGCTGGGCGGGCACCCGCAGAAACGACACGTCTCCAGTGACGTGTCGTGTCCCATCCGAGGTCTCGCTGGGGCGAGACCATGTGATCGGGACACGACACGACAGTGGAGGAGGAAGAAAACGTGACGTCAGAAGACAGGTGATCGGAAGAAAAGAGCTGCCAGAACGGAGAACAGAAGCAAGATTGCACAGGTAAGTATATTAGGGAATATTTAATGTGTGTATTGTGTGTTTAACTTTTAAATAAAAATTTATCTCGGACAACCCCTTTAAGGCAAAAATCGTCTGTGATATTAAGGGGTTAACATATTGAACCATACGTATCTTATTACAGCTAAAGAAAGAACTCCGTATCTAGCGTAAGCAGAATAAAAATGACTCCTAAAACCGCGGAAATCTCCGGATTACATATTATTCATAGTACAATGGCCTTATGGTTCCAATTTTATTAGATTTAGGGCGGAGAGTCAATTTGGCAGGTCATATATGGCTTACTAGTTAACCTTCAATACATCGGCCACTGGCTGAATCCATTACTGTTTCCATTACCTGCCATCACAGAGACTAAGTGCTCGTATCAGCAACGCTAATCTATAACACTCTGCACGTAATTGCATTGTCATGTCTGGACTGTCTAGTCTTGTCCTCCTACCCCAGTGAATAGATAGGAAGTCACATTTATACTAGAAATTTACTTGATTTCTAAAAAAAAAATCAAAACATTTTTTTTTATAAAAAAGGAATTTGTATAACTTTGTGTATTTGTACATTTTCTAAATTTCAGCATCTGTACTGATGAGGCCACCTCTTCCTTGACAGTAAATGAACTGCAGTAATACAAATAGCAGGATACATTTTATTACTAGAGCAGCAATGAAGTGATGGGATGGTAGGGTCATATATCAGACCTTCCGCACAAAGGAGATCCCACATATTTGTGTAGACAGCAGAAAGATTTCAACTTGTTTTCCACACCAAAAAGGAACAAGGTTCGTGCCCCTGAGTAGGCCCGCTCAGCCTCTTGGCCCAATGGCATCTACTACGTCTATAGTCATGCCCATACTCAGATCTTTAGTTGCGGTAATTCACGACCACACCTGCCCATGTGTATTACGGCATATGGACATCATAGGGGGTGATCCATCAAAAACTCTAGCTCTGCACAACTCGATTAAACCATGCATTACATATCTTGTCCATTGACCCAAATGGGCACAGTGTAATACTACAGCATTGCTGTCGTAGGGGAAATGAGGACGTGCTGACAGCTGATGACTTGGGGATTCCAGCAGCCAGATCCCTGGTGGTCAGCTCACCATTGGGGGAATACGCATATAAGATGCTCTTCAGGCTGCCGTATGTTTCTTTATAAATATGCTCTAAAATGTTAAGTTCTGATGAGTATTTTCGTAATTGGCAGCGTGGAGTCACTACTAGGCATCCTGTACTGCTTTACCAGGCCGGTAATAATGACTCGTATAATGTTATTTTTTTGTTTTCTTTGCTTTTCAGCTATGCAGTGGCTGATGATGCATACCAGTCTTTGCGGGATCGTGACAGGGACCAGTGTATCTTGATAACTGGGGAGAGTGGTGCTGGAAAAACGGGTAAATTCGTTATTATTATGTGTGACATGGGGCCTTGTCGTGTCAATTATAAACAGGAGAAGTGAAGGCTGTTGGTGGATAGCGTTTAGCGTTTATTAGTTTAGGGAAGGCATCAAATGCTAAAGTATTATAGTAAACATGCATCTGAGGAAGAGCTGAAAGATTTTGATCCAAATGGTAGAGTAGTTATATTCAGTGACATGGAATAATTAGAGGGGCTCTCCACTTTGGACAATTGCTACTTCTTTAAAGGGTCCCTTGACAATATGCTGATCACAAAGTGTCTCCCAGCTGGGGCAGTCAGCGATCAACAGTGATCTGTGGAGAAAACAGTCAGTAAGTGTTAAATTTCCCTGCAGTGCCCGCAGAGGGCAAATTAAGCATTACACAGTGCCTATTTATATCAGGGGCTGTCTGTATATGCAGGTCCTTCAGACAGATGCTCTTTGTATCCGCTCTCCACTTTGGCCAAGAGATGAGGATCCTGAACAGAGGACACCCCTCTTAATTAGCGAAGAATGGATTTTCCAAACTGGACAAAACCTTTAAGGTTTTTTGTGCAATGAGAAATGGATACATACTGTAATATGTACCCTTCATCTTATCAATTGCACCTCTCCACCTACTGTACATGAGACAGTTATAAGTATCTTAAAGGGAATCTGTCAGTGAGTGGGCTCTTCCGGGTGTGCGGTGCATGCGCATAACGTGGCGACATCAATCATGAGCCAGTGGGAGGAGTTAGGCAGGCTTAGATACTGAGAACAGGAAGCACCTGCGGGGAATCGGACCGCCTGAGTAGCACTTCCAACCTAATTTGCATATTGCAATAAAGATGATTATCTCAGCAAACAAGGTAATAGGAAGAAATCAAAAGGTATGTGGGCACATGCCTTCAAAAGACCTGTGGAAAGCTGGTACCGGTTTGGTAGGCCAAAATAAGATGACAGATTCCCTCTAAGTCCAGAGATAAATTTCTCATTTGTGATTTTACTTTGTTATAACTTTCTGAGCAAATGACTTATTTATATCACCATGAGTGCTGCCAAATGATGTTGTCAGCTCTACTACATCTGACAAACTCAGCTATGCTACATCTGCACCAATGTCTTTGTCTTTCTTTCAGACATGCCTCATATCTATCTAATATAGAGATAAGTAACTGAATGTTCTTTCATGCTATTCTCAGAGGCCAGTAAATTGGTGATGTCATATGTGGCTGCTGTGTGCGGGAAGGGAGCAGAAGTCAATCAAGTAAAGGAGCAGCTCTTACAATCTAATCCTGTTCTGGAGGGTAAGTAGGGAAAAGTAATACTGAGAATGTCCAGAAATCTTTATCGGCCACAGGCTTGGACTAGATTATATTTAGTGTTGTGGCCACTTTATGGATCACTAATGATAGGATGAAGTAACAAATGGATGGGATGGAAATGTATGATGAAAAGGAAAATATTATTAGTCCCTACCATAGTGTATATATTGCTATTTTATTGTTAGGCGATTATTATATTGTTATCTGCATCAGTACCAGAGTCCAGCTTGTTGCTTTTATTAAACACCAATCGAAGCATAATGTTTCCATTTAGCTCATTGAAAAACCATGCCCACCACGCTTCTGGAGGCACTCGCTTTGTCCGGATGTGCTTTTAGTAGGTACAGCACATTGCGTGATCATAGCTTTGGGGGAATAAGAGGTAATTTATTAGGGGGTACTCGGCTTAGGAATGTTGAGAAATTTATATCCAATGTCAGACTGGGGTTTCTTAAGCTCATCAGAGGAAATGATTCTGAGGGCCCACCCTCCATCAATACAGAACATGTACATGTCCACTTTAATTGCATCGTAATTTTTGTTACCAATAAGGTCTTAACCCATAAGGGCCATTTTACACGGGCAGGTCATTGGCCGGTAACGAGCGTCGATCTGCGATGATGACATCAGCACTTATTTCCTCCATCTTCATATGGGGATAAATGATAGTTAATACGATCGTTCGTCCCCATACAGTTTACATATTGTGGGCAGCACATCCCCTCTTTACACGCGGAGATATGTGGAGATATGGCAGCATAGAAGAGCCGATCAGCCGATGAATGAGAGTTTACTATTTCATCGGCTGATTGCTGCTGTGTTTACACGGGTCAATGATCGGGAACGAAGGTTCGTATGAGCGCTCGTTTGTCTATTCATTGGCCCGTGTAAAAGGGCCTTACAAAATAGACCCTAGTGGCAAGTTAAGTCAGCTCCATCACACCATATATCACAACAAGAGGCCACTGTTACTATATCTTTTAGTGAAGTCACTGCCTGTTGTCTCAGAAATGTAGTGTAATGTTGTCGGTAGGGAAACAGACAAGTGAGCCCTAATCTACCTGCCACTCAGTCCCTGCCTACTTGCAACGACCCGCCCTAGGCGACGGGGTACAACTGGGCGACGGTCCCTACGCTCAGTAAGTGCACGACAGACAAACAGACTAGGGTACACAGAAGCTAAGGGAAATGGGACAGTTGCCCACGGCAACACCGTGAGCAACAAGAGTGGTGAGTGAGCCGAGTCAAACCAGGAGTGTACGAGGTACCAAACGCAGAGCAGGAGAGTAGTGAACAAGCCGAGTCAAACCAGGAGTGTACAAGGTACCAAACGCAGAGCAGGAGAGTAGTCAGTAAGCCAGGGTCAATATGAAGCAGGGACAAATAGTACAAGAAGCTGCAGCAGGGCCAGGAAACCAAACGAGAAGAATCACAAGCAAGGAGGAACAGGAAAGGCAGGTATAAATAGACAGAGGGCGGGAGCTAGCTCCGTCTGGCCAGGCTGTGATAGGCTCTCCCACTCCTAAGCCTGCCATGCTGAGTGGTGGAAGATGGAGTCAGTCTCACAGACATAGAACAGGTGCAGACTGATTCCCTATGGGCGTTGACACAGAAGCTGTGCCTGGCCGATCCTTTACATGTAGGATGTTTTTTGTTTGTTTGTAGTATATGTTTTTTTCTTTCTCTGCAGCTTTTGGAAATGCCAAAACCACTCGAAATGATAACTCCTCCAGATTTGTAAGTTCTTCACTCACATTATGAGGATGTTTTGGTTTTTTTTCTGTCTTTTTTTAAATAACCACATCATACTGTATCTGGCTTTTGACTTTCTTCACATATATTTATAGAAATATGTTCATATTA